>NC_141873.1:89820552-89972067 GCF_056163025.1 Triticum urartu
AAAAATTATGTTGAAAAATGTTAGTAGAAATGATGCGGATTGGATCCGTGATCTGAGGATTAACCTCATTGCTGCACAGAAGATTTATGTCCTTGATGCACCGCTAGGTGACAGACCTATTGCAGGAGCATATGCAGACGTTATGAACGTTTGGCTAGCTCAATATGATGACTACTTGATAGTTTAGTGCACCATGCTTAATGGCTTAGAATCGGGACTTCAAAGACGTTTTGAACGTCATGGACCATATGAGATGTTCTAGGAGTTGAAGTTAAATATTTCAAGCAAATACCCGAGTTGAGAGATATGAAGTCTCCAACAAGTTCTATAGCTAAAAGATGGAGGAGAATAGCTCAAGCAGTGAGCATATGCTCAGATTGTCTGGGTACTACAATCGCTTGAATCAAGTGGGAGTTAATCTTACAGATAAGATAGTGATTGACAGAGTTCTCTAGTCACCATCACCAAGTTACTAGAACTTTGTGATGAACTATAGTATGCAAGGGATGACGAAAACGATTCCCAAGCTCTTCGTAATTCTAAAATCAACGAAGGTAGAAATCAAGAAAAATATCAAGTGTTGATGGTAGACAAGACCACTAGTTTCAAGAAAAGGGCAAAGGGAAGAAGGGGAACTTCAAGAAGAACGGCAAGCAAGTTGCTTCTCAAGTGAAGAAGCCCAAGTCTGGTCCTAAGCCTAAGACTAAGTGCTTCTACTGCAAAGGGACTGGTCACTAGAAGCAGAACTGCCCCAAGTATTTGGCGGATAAGAAGGATGGCAAAGTGAACAAAGGTATATTTGATATACAGATTATTGATGTGTATTTTACTAGTGTTCGTAGCAACCCCTCGGTATTTGATACTGATTCAGTTGCTAAGAGTAGTAACTCGAAACGGGAGTTGCAGAATGAATAGAGACTAGTTAAGGGTGAAGTGACAATGTGTGTTGGAAGTGGTTCCAAGATTGATATGATCATCATCACACACTCCCTATACTTTCGGGATTAGTGTTGAACCTAAATAAGTGTTATTTGGTGTTTGCGTTGAGCATGGAATATGATTTGATCATGTTTATTGCAATATGGTTATTCATTTAAGTAAGAGAATAAATTGTTATTCTGTTTACATGAATAAAACCTTATATGGTTACACACCCAATGAAAATGGTTCGTTGGATCTCGATCGTAGTGATACACATATTCATAATATTGAAACCAAAAGATGCAAAATTAATAATGATAGTGCAACTTATTTGTGGCACTGCCGTTTAGGTCATATTGGTGTAAAGCGCATGAAGAAACTCCATGCTGATGGACTTTTGGAATCACTTGATTATGAATCACTTGATGCTTGCGAACCATGCCTCATGGGCAAGATGACTAAGACTCCGTTCTCTGGAACAATGGAGCGAGCAACTGACTTATTGGAAATAATACATACTGATGTATGCAGTCCGATGAGTGTTAAGGCTCACGTCAAGTATCGTTATTTTCTGACCTTCACAGATGATTTGAGCAGATATGGGTATATCTACTTAATGAAACACAAGTCTGAAACAGTTGAGAAGTTCAAAGAATTTCAGAGTGAAGTGGAGAATCATCGTAACAAAAATATAAGTTTCTACGATATGATCGCAGAAGTAAAATATTTAAGTTACGAGTTTGGCCTTCAGTTAAAACAATGTGAAATAGTTTCCCTACTCACGCCACCTGGAACACCACAGTGTAATGGTGTGTCCGAATATCATAACTGTACTTTATTAGATATGGTGCGATCTATGATGTCTCTTACCAATTTACCACTATCGTTTTGGGGTTATGCATTAGAGACAGCTACATTCACGTTAAATAGGGCACCATCTAAATCCGTTGAGATGACACCGTATGAACTGTGGTTTAGCAAGAAACCTAAGCTGTCATTTCTTAAAGTTTGGGGTTGCGATGCTTATGTGAAAAAGTTTCATCTTGATAAGCTCAAACCCAAGTCGGAGAAGTGCGTCTTCATATGATACCCAAAAGTAACTGTTGGGTACACCTTCTATCACAGATCCGAAGGCAAGATATTTGTTGCTGAGAATGGATTCTTTTTAGAGAAGGAGTTTCTCTTGAAAGAAGTGAGTGGGAGGAAAGTAGAACTTTATGAGGTAACTGTACCTGCTCCCTTATTGGAAAGAAGTTCATCACAGAAATCTGTTCCTGTGACTACTACACCAATTAGTGAGGAAGCTAATGATGATGATCATGTAACTTCAGATCAAGTTACTACCGAACCTCGTAGGTAAACCAGAGTGAGATCCGCATCAGAGTGGTACGGTAATCCTGTTCTGGAGGTCATGACCATGACGAACCTACGAACTATGAGGAAGCGATGATGAGCCCAGATTCCGCGAAATGGCTTGAGGCCATAAAATCTGAGATGAGATCCATGTATGAGAATAAAATATGGACTTTGATTGACTTTCCCAATGATCGGCGAGCCATTGAGATTAAGTGGATCTTCAAGAGGAAGACGGACGCTGATAGTAGTGTTACTATCTACAAAGCTAGAATTGTCGCAAAAAGGTTTTCGACAAGTTCAAGGTGTTGACTACGATGAGAGTTTCTCACTCGTATCTATGCTTAAGTCTGTCCGAATCATGTTAGCAATTGCCGCATTTTATGAAATCTGGCAAATGGATAAACAAAATTGCATTCCTTAATGGATTTATTAAAGAAGAGTTGTATATGATGCAACAAGAAAGTTTTGTCAATCCTAAAGGTGCTAACAAAATATGCAAGCTCTAGCGATCCATCTATGGACTAGTGCAAGCATCTCGGAGTTGGAATATATGCTTTGATAAGTTGATCAAAGCATATAGTTTTATACAGACTTGTGGTGAAGCCTGTATTTACAAGAAAGTGAGTGGGAGCACTACAACATTTCTGATAAGTATATGTGAATGACATATTGTTGATCGGAGATAATGTAGAATTATTCTGCAAAGCATAAAGGAGTATTTGAAATGAGTTTTTCAAAGAAAGACCTCTGTGAAGCTGCTTACATATTGAGCATCAAGATCTATAGAGATAGATCAAGATGCTTGATAAGTTTTTCAATGAGTACATACCTTGACAAGATTTTGAAGTAGTTCAAAATGGAACAGTCAAAGAAGGAGTTCTTGCCTGTGTTACAAGGTGTGAAGTTGAGTAAGACTCAAAACCCGACCATGGCAGCAGATAGAGAGAGAATGAAAGTCATTCCCTATGCCTTAGCCATAGGTTCTATAAAGTATGCCATGCTGTGTACCAGACCTATTGTATACCCTGCCCTAAGTTTGGCAAGGGAGTACAATAGTGATCTAGGAGTAGATCACTGGACATTGGTCAAAATTATCCTTAGTGGAATAAGGATATGTTTCTCGATTATGGAGGTGACAAAAGGTTCGTCGTAAAGGGTTACGTCGATGCACGTTTTGACACTGATCCAGATGACTCAAAGTCTCAATCTGGATACATATTTAAAGTGGGAGCAATTAGCTAGAGTAGCTCCGTGCAGAGCATTGTTGACATAGAAATTTGCAAAATACATACGGATCTGAATGTAGCAGACCCGTTGACTAAACTTCCCTCACAAGCAAAACATGATCACACCTTAGTACTCTTTGGGTATTAATCACATAGCGATGTGAACTAGATTATTGACTCTAGTGATCCCTTTGGGTGTTGGTCACATGACGATGTGAACTATGGGTGTTAATCACGTGGTGATGTGAACTATTGATGTTAAATCACATGGCGATGTGAACTAGATTATTGACTCTAGTGCAAGTGGGAGACTGAAGGAAATATGCCCTAGAGGCAATAATAAAGTTATTATTTATTTCCTTATATCATGATAAATGTTTATTATTCATGCTAGAATTGTATTAACCGGAAACATAATACACGTGTGAATACATAGACAAACAATATGTCACTAGTATGCCTCTACTTGACTAGCTCGTTGAATCAAAGATGGTTAAGTTTTCCTAGCCATAGACATGAGTTGTCATTTGATTAACGGGATCACATCATTAGAGAATGATGTGATTGACTTGACCCATTCCGTTAGCATAGCAGTTGATCGTTTAGTTTGTTGCTATTGCTTTCTTCATGACTTATACATGTTCCTATGACTATGAGATTATGCAACTCCCATTTACCGGAGGAACACTTTGTGTGCTACCAAACGTCACAGAGTAACTGGGTGATTATAAAGGTGCTCTACAGGTGTCTCCGAAGGTACTTGTTGGGTTGGCGTATTTCGAGATTAGGATTTGTCACTCCAATTGTCGGAGAGGTATCTCTGGGCCCACTCGGTAATGCACATCACTATAAGCCTTGCAAGCATTGCAACTAATGAGTTAGTTGCGGGATGATGTGTTACAGAACGAGTAACGAGATTGAACTAGGTATTGAGATACTGACGATCGAATCTCGGGCAAGTAACATACCGATGAAAAGGGAACAACGTATGTTGTTATGCGGTTTGACCGATAAAGATCTTCGTAGAATATGTGGGAGCCAATATGAGCATCCAGGTTCCGCTATTGGTTATTGACTGGAGACGTGTCTCGGTCATGTTTACATAGTTCTCAAACCCGTAGGGTCCGCACGCTTAAAGTTCGATGACGGTTATATTATGAGTTTATGTGTTTTGATGTACCGAAGGAGTTCGGAGTCCCGGATGAGATCGGGGACATGACGAGGAGTCTCGAAATGGTTGAGACGTAAAGATCGATATATTGGACGACTATATTTGGACATCGGAAAGGTTCCGAGTGATTCGGGTATTTTCGGGAGTACCGGGGAGTTACGGGAATTCGTATTGGGCCTTAATGGGCCATACGGGAAAGGAGAGAAAGGCCTCAAAGGGTGGCCGCACCCCTCCCCATGGGCTGGTCCGAATTGGACTAGGGAGGGGGGCGCCCCTTCCTTCCTTCTCCTTTTCCCTTCCCTTTCCTTCTCTCCTACTCCTACTACTTGGAAGGGATCCTAGTTCTACTAGGAAAGGGGGAATCCTACTCCCGGTGGGAGTAGGACTCCCCTAGGGCGCGCCATAGAGAGGGCCGGCCCCTCCCCTCCTCCACTCCTTTATATACGTGGCCAGGGGGCACCCCATAGACACAACAATTGATCTCTTGATCTCTTAGCCGTGTGCGGTGCCCCCCTCCACCATAATCCACCTCGATCATATCGTAGCGGTGCTTAGGCGAAGCCTTGCGTCGGTGGAACATCATCATCGTCACCACGCCGTCATGCTGATGAAACTCTCCCTCAACACTCGGCTGGATCGGAGTTCGAGGGACGTCATCGAGTTGAACATGTGCAGAACTCGGAGGTGCCGTGCGTTCGGTACTTGATCAGTTGGATCGTGAAGACGTACGACTACATCAACCGCGTTGTGCTAACGCTTCCGCTTTCGGTCTACGAGGGTACGTGGACAACACTCTCCCCTCTCGTTGCTATGCATCACCATGATCTTGCATGTGCGTAGGAAATTTTTGAAATTACTACGTTCCCCAACACTATATACTTGGTAAAGGGTGGAAGGCTCGGCCTTATGCCTGGTGTTTTGTTCTACTCTTGCCGCCCTAGTTTTCGTCTGTAACGCCCGATAATCGTGCTAGAGTAATCCAACGCTAGTCATGCCACGTCACCACGGTTACTGTTGATAATCTACCGTTAGTTCAAAACCGAGTCAAATTCAAATTTAAAATAAGGTTAAGTTGTAAAAAATTTCAAAGGTTAAAACAAAAATGTTCGGGCAGTGCCATAATTTGCATATTTAATTATGGTGTAATAAACACATTTTTGTAAAGTGCCTAAGTATTTTAAAATGAATTAAAACAGAAAAGGAAATAAAAGAAAGAAAATACAAGGGGGAAAACAAACAGAAAAAAGAAGAAGAGAAAGCCCCCCCTCAACTGGGCCGACTGGCCCAGCTAGCCCCCGCGCCCCCACTTGGGCCTCTACCCACCGGGCCGCCAGGCCGGCCCACCCCACTCCCCATAACCCCCCTACCCCGACCGAAACCCTAACTAACCGATCCAACCACTCCACCACTTCCCCCCTCGTTTCGCCCCTCCTCCCCGATCCAGATCGGATCAGGGGAACGAACCCCACATCGCCCCAACGTCATCGCCTTGTTGCCGCCAGACGCCAGCATCACCGTCTCCGGCGCCTCACCGCCGCCTGCGGGCACCTCGCCGGACCTCCCCGCCGGCCTGCCTCCTCTCCGTCACGCCGTCTCCGTCCTCCTCCTCACGCCCTATCGCCACGAGCCCTACGATCCCTGTGAGCAACCCCGGTCCTCCTCTCTCCCTCGCCCCGCTCACCTACGCGTCGCCCGCGCACTCACAGCCGCTCCGGCTGCGTCGTTCCCGCGCCGTGCTGCCGTGCCGAGCGCTCACGGCCCCGACCTCCTCCCAGCGTGCGCACTACCCGACCTCGCCGCGCCCGGCCCCGCGCGCCGCTCCATCCGGCTGCGCCCGTCGCCCCGCCCTGCATCGCCATGGCCTCGCGCGCCCCGACCTTGCTCCATCGTCGCAGCCCGCGCCTCGCTCCGTCCCGCCTTAGCCGCTCTACCGCGCGCGCTGCTCCGTTGTGCCGCGCCACCCGCCTGACGTCGCCGCCGCTGCTTGCGCCGGCGGCCACGCACCCAACTGCCCCGCCTTCGCCGTCCTCCGCCATGCCCCATGCCTCCGCTCGCCCCCCCGTGCACCCCGCCGGCTTGCCCGGTGCCGCTTGGCCACTGGCCTCGCCCCGCCGCGCTCCTGCGGGCGAGCGCCCGCTCCTGGCGCTCGTTGCGCCCGACCCGCATTGGCCTATGGGCCACTGACCACTGGGCCAGCACCCCCCGACCCTATGACAAGTGGGCCATCCCCAGAACGGTTTAAAAAAAGATATAATAATAATAATTAATAATAAAAATAAGTAATTAATTAATTAACTAATTAAAGGATTAATTAACTTAATTAATTTTGATTAATTAAACTAAAACAACTAATTAAGCCTAACTAATTAACCTAAACCCTAATTAACTAGAACAGTCAATGACAAGGGGTCCCACCCCTGTTGACCAGTCAAACGTTGACTGGTCAACTGGGTCCCTCTGGCCCACCTGTCAGCCACTGGGTACACTTTTGTGTACACTGTGCTGGGTGCGCCTAGCAATTTAGCAATTATTTTCGAATTAAAAATAATTTCAGAGTAATAATAAAATCTTTACAAAATCATATCTTTTAATCCGTAACTCGGATTAAATTATTTTCAACATGAAAGTTGCTTAGAACGACGAGACGAATCCGGATACGCAGCCTGTTCGTCCGCCACACATCCCTAGCATAGCAAACACGCAACTTTCCCCCTCCGGCTCCTTTGCCCGAAAACACGAAACACTGGGGATACTTTCCCGGATGTTTTCCCCCTTCACCGATACCACCTCATACCGCGTTAGGGCACCCCTAGCACCGATACTTGTCATGTCATGCATCGCTATGCATCTGTTTGCTTAATATTTATTGTTTCTTCCCCCTCTTCTCTCGCTAGACACCGAGACCGACGCCGCTGCTACCCAGTACGACTACGGTGTTAACGACCCCTCTCTCTTGCCAGAGCAACCAGGCAAGCCCCCCCCTTGATCACCAGATATCACCTACTCTTCTCTATACTGCTTGCATTAGAGTAGTGTAGCATGTTATTGCTTTCCGTTAATCCTATCCTGATGCATAGCCTGTCCTTGCTACTACTGTTGTTACCTTTAACTGCAATCCTAATGCTTAGTAGCTAGTTTATCATCAGTGGCCCTACATTCTTGTCCGTCTGCCATGCTATACTATCGGGCCGTGATCACTTGGGAGGTGATCACGGGTATATACTATATACTTTATACATGATACATGTGGTGACTAAAGACGGGTCGGCTTGTGGAGCACCTGCGAGTGATTCACGGATTGGGGGCTGAAAGGACCTTTGTCCCAACGACCCTCTGTGTGGATCTTTGTGGCGAAGCGACCGGGCAGGTTGAGACCACCTAGGAGAGAGGTGGGCCTGGCCCTGGTCGGCGTTCGCGGTTATTTCAAGATAACACGTTTAATGAGATCTTGGTATTTGATCTGAGTCTGGCCACTGGCCTATACGCACTAACCCTCTACGCGGGGACAGTTATGGGCACTCGACGTCGTGGTATCATCCGAAGCCTTCATGACGTCAGCGACTGAGCGGCGCGCGCCGGGTTGGACCGCGTAACGCAACTTCCTTTGTAATGGAGGTTGCTAGGTCTGCTCTCCGGCCGCCCACGCAACGTGCAGGTGTGCAATGAGCGATGGGCCCAGACCCCTACGCCATAGGATTTAGACCGGCGTGCTGACCTCTCTGTTGTGCCTAGGTAGGGTTGCGACGTGTTGATCTTCCGAGGCCGGGCATGACCCAGGAAAGTGTGTCCAGTCAAATGGGATCGAGCGTGTTGGGTTATGTGGTGCACCCCTGCAGGGAAGTTAATCTATTCGAATAGCCATGATCTTCGGTAACAGGACGACTTGGAGTTGTACCTTGACCTTATGACAACTAGAACCGGATACTTAATAAAACACACCCTTCCAAGTGCCAGATACAACCGGTGATCGCTCTCTCACAGGGCGACGAAGGGAGGATCATCGGATAGGATTATGCTATGCGATGCTACTTGGTGAACTTACCATCTACTCTCTTCTCCTGCTGCAAGATGGAGGTTACCAGAAGCGTAGTCTTCAATAGGACTAGCTATCCCCTCTTATTCCGGCATTCTGCAGTTCAGTCCACATATGATACCCTTATTCCATTTGATACCAATGCATACATATGTACTGTAGCTCCTTACTTGCGAGTACTTTGGATGAGTACTCACGGTTGCTTTGTTCCTTCTTTTCCCCTTTTCCATACTCGATTGCTGCGACCAGATGTTGGAGCCCAGGAGTCAGACGCCACCGTCGACTACTACTACTACTACTACTACTACTACTACTACTACTACTACTACTACTACTACTACTACTACTACTACTACTACTACTACTACTACTACTACTACTACTACTACTACTACTACTACTACTCGGGAGGTGCCTACTACTACGTGCAGCCCGCTGACGACGACCAGGAGTAGTTTAGGAGGATCCCAAGCAGGAGGCCTGCGCCTCTTTCGATTTGTATCCCAGTTTGTGCTAGCCTTCTTAAGGCAAACTTGCTTAACTTATGTCTGTACTCAGATATTGTTGCTTCCGCTGACTCGTCTATGATCGAGCTCTTGTATTCGAGCCTTCGAGGCCCCTGGCTTGTAATATGATGCTTGTATGACTTATTTTATTTGTAGAGTTGTGTTGTGATATCTTCCCGTGAGTCCCTGATCTTGATCGTACACGTTTGCGTGTATGATTAGTGTACGATTGAACCGGGGGCGTCACACCGTCATACCGGTGTTATGTTCCTTGATTTTGCGTTCCTTACGCGGTTGGGTTATAATGGGAACCCCTTGACAATTCGCTTTGAATAAAACTCCTCCAGCAAGGCCCAACCTTGGTTTTACCATTTGCCACCTAGCCTTTTTCCCTTGGGTTCCACGGACTCAAGGGTCATCTTTATTTTAAACCCCCCCGGGCCAGTGCTCCTCTGAGTGTTGGTCCAACTTGTCAGCCGCCGGTGGCCACCAGGGGCAACTCTGGGCTGGCCTACCGGAAGTTTGGACAATCCGGTGTGCCCTGAGAACGAGATATGTGCAGCTTCTATCGGGATTTGTCGGCACATTTGGGTGGCTTTGCTGGTTTAGTTTTACCATTGTTGAGATGTCTTGTAACCGGGATTCCAAGTCTGATCTGGTCGTCCTGGGAGAAGGAATATCCTTCATTGACCGTGAGAGCTTGTGATGGGCTAAGTTGGGACACCCCTGTAGGGATTTGAACTTTCGAAAGTCATGCCTGCGGTTATGGGCAGATGGGAATTTGTTAATGTCCGGTTGTAGAAAACCTGAAACTTAAACTTAATTAAAATGAATCAACAGCGTGTGTAGCCGTGATGGTCTCTTTTCGGCGGAGTCCGGGAAGAGAACACGGTCTCAGGTTATGCTTGAACATAAGTATTTCTAGGATCACTTCTTGATCATAGTTTCTCGACCATGCCTTGCCTTCTCTTCTTGCTCTCATTTGCGTATGTTAGCCACCATATATGCTAGTGCTTGCTGCAGCTCCACCTCATACCTTTTACCTACACATAAGCTTAAATAGTCTTGATCACGAGGGTGTGAGATTGTTGAGTCCCCGTGACTCACATATTACTTCCAAAACCAGATGCAGGGACCGATGAAACCATTCCAGGAGATGCGACTGAGCTCAAGTGGGAGTTCGATGAGGACTCAGGGCGATACTACGTTTCCTTTCCAGATGATCAGTAGTGGAGCCCAGTTGGGGCGATCAGGGACATTATGCATTTGGGGTTGTCTTTATTTTGGTTCCGTAGTCGGACCTTGAGTGTATCTGGATGATTGTAATGCTATAATTTATGTATTGTGTGAAGTGGAGATTGTAAGCCAACTATGTATCTCTTTTCTTATTCAGTACATGGGATGTGTAAAGATTACCCCTCTTGCGACATTGCCTACAATGCGGTTATGCCTCTAAGTCATGCTCCGACACGTGGGAGATATAGCCGCATCGTGGGTGTTACAATATTCCTACAAACAGTCGCAAAATCCCTGACGGACAATGCTGGAGGCCACCTGATGTGGGCTGGATTAAGATCAATACTGATGGAGCCATCAACAATGAAGCTTGCAAGGGAGGAGGGGGCGGGGTGGCCCGGTCTCATCTCGCCTTCATTGGATCTTGGAGCAAACCCTTTGATGGGGTTACCGATTCACTCATCGCCGAGGCACTCGCTCTACGGGAGGGCGTGATATTTGCACAACTTCGGGGTTTCTCACATGTGGTGATGGAAGTGGATTGTTTAGAGGTGGTCAACCTATGGTCGTCGCGCAACAATGCTCGTTTCGTTGTAGCGCCTATATTAGATGAAATTGGGAAAATAGCTTCATGTTTTATCTCGTTTTCAGTTAGACATGTCCCACGGGACTGTAATAGTTCGGCTAATCTTTGTGCTAAGCATGCGTGTGCCATTCCGGGCTCCGAATGCTGGCTGTAGGAATGCCCAGATTTCTTAGTAAGCAGCCTCTGTGCTGATTGTAACAGGATTCTGTTAAGGCAATAAAACCCCCAAGTTATCGGCAATTTTTTTACCTTTCCATTATCTATTGTATCTATCTTTGTAGGTTTTACTTTTCTATTATATTATTTTATTATCTCCATTGTTATTCCCCCTTTTTGTAAAGTCCATTTTGTTTGTTTTATCTTTCTATTTTTATTTATTACATTGTTGTGTTTACTAGTTGAATATTTATTTGTTGTCACAAAATAACAAACTTAGAAAAAAGAGTCATTGATCAAAATATCACTGTATGCAAGGTATATGTTGCATGCGGCTTATCACAACATTGCAATAAATATCATCTTTTACTTACAAATAAAAAAAATTAGGGGGACTTGTACTAAAATTCCAGGTGAACATGATTCAATCTGTAAAAAAGTTTACTTCGGTATGCTTGACCAAAGAATATCACACGACTTGAGATATATAGCCTTCACATTTGTTGTCCTTGTTTGTAAAAGATGTACCAACATTGATCCCATAGGTTCAATACCGAGAGGACTCAGGAGGCATGGGCCCACATGCAGCCCCCCACGCACCCATCTCTCGTGGCCCCTGCCCTAATCGCAAGCTCCTACCGCGTGGCAACATAGAATGTCGGTTGGAGCCCCCCTTTGGCTGCAAACTTTCTCTAGAAATTTCCAAATTGCTTTATGTGTTTCAAAAGTTTCGGAGTTACAAAACTCCCATGGTCGATAAAAATATCAGGGACTCATATTTCAGCATCCATAAAAATAATGCCTGAGGTTAGATCCAATCTCGGAGGGGCATGTCACCCTCTAGGGTGAAGGAAATATGCCCTAGAGACAATAATAAAGTTTTTATTTTATATTTCCTTATTCATGATAAAGGTTTATTATTCATGCTAGAATTGTATTGATTGGAAACCAAAATACATGTGTGAATATATAAACAAACACCGTGTCCCTAGTGAGCCTCTACTTGACTAGCTCGTTGATCAAAGATGGTTAAGGTTTCCTAACCATGGACATGAGTTGTCATTTGATAATGGTATCACAGCATTAGGAGAATGATGTGGTGGACAAGATCCATTTTTTAGCTTAGCATAATGATCGTTCAGTTTTATTGCTATTGCTTTCTTCATGTCAACTACATATTCCTTCGACTATGAGATTATGCAACTCACAGATACCGGAGGAATGCCTTGTGTGCTATCAAATGTCAGAATGTAACAGGGTGATTATAAAGATGCTCTATAGGTACCTTCGAAGGTGTTTGTTGAGTTGGCATAGATCGAGATTATGATTTTTCACTCCGAGTATCGGAGAGGTATCTCTGGGCCCTCTCGGTAATATACATCACAAGAAGCTTGCAAGAAAAGTGACTAAGGAATTAGTGATGAGTTGATGTATTACAGAACGAGTAAAGAGACTTGCTAGTAACAAGATTGAACTAGGTATGAAGATACCAATGATCGAATCTCGGGCAAGTAACATACCGACAGACAAAGGGAATTACGTATGTTGTCATAATGGTTCAATCTATAAATATCTTTGTAGAATATGTAGGAGCCAATATAGGCATCCAGGTTCCGCTATTGGTTATTGACCAGATAGGTGTCTCGATCATGTCTACATAGTTCTCGAACCTGTAGGGTCCTCACGCTTAACGTTCAATGGCGATATAGTATTATGAGTTATGTGATTTGGTGGCCGAATGTTGTTTGGAGTCCCGGATGAGATCATGGACATGACGAGGAGTCTCGAAATGGTCGAGGGGTAAAGATTTATGTATAGGACGTGTGGCACGCCGGCTCAGAGAAACCGGAATGCCCCGTATTCCAGCCTAGAGATCGAGGTGAAGTCTTCTGGAATATGGCACTGCTTAGCATAGAACAAACCAGCTCTCTATTACAACACGAATATGAATACAAGGTCTCCGATGTTACAACGAATAACACCGGCACATCGACGCTACACCAACCACAGTTGCTCTATGCAAGCAACATAACAACTCGAGGCAGCGGAACCTCTACTAGCAGCGGAACAACGAACGACGATGATGGACTCCAATCCGCAGGGACTCTGGCTGGAGCATTTATCCTTGCTCGCGAGCACAGGAACCACACCAAACAAGAAGAAATCCTGGAACGACCTACAAACTGGCATGACACACCAGGTCAGTACATTGAATGTACTTGCAAGCTCACAATAACCAAAAGCAGTCAAGACAAACAACAACATGTCATTAGCAGGTTAAAGAAATCATGAACATGGCATACACAAACTGAACATGATACGGCTAAAACAACATTAGCATGGCATGAGCATATGAACATGATGATAATACATGCAACAGGTAAACCATATCATGCACCAACTTACTCTTATCCGGCGGTTACCTAGTAACCATCTCATGCATCAACTTACCAACATCTGTATCCACGATACCTCCGTGATCATCTCACGATCACATAAAGATCAACCAACTTCGGTATCCATGATACCTCTATGATCCTCTCTCAATCACAACCAATCTCTTTCTCATCATCAAACCGGGGTCATCATTAATCAAGTTATTATTATAGTTGGCTCATAGTGTGACCAAGTACGAACTGGGCCCATATCCACGGGCGCGGCTATCGATAGATTTAAACACACACACTGCAGAGGTTAGTACACTGTACCCACACCACGGAATCCATGGCCTTACACTCCCATTTGGGTGGACCAACGGTGTTTCGACAAAACCAACCCATTTCCATGACACTCTCCCGGCCACTCCGACCAACTCCCCTTTGAGCTAAGCCATGGGTGGCCCCGATGTCAACCTGTGACATCCAACGCACTGTCGTGGCCAAACATAAACGATCCCAAATGGGGACATGGTACGAAAACAACAACAACGGGCACACAAGGTTTATGTCCGCCTACCTGACCAGGGTAGCGCGCCCATATATAACCTTCCCTCTTTGGAGGCACCGGCGAGAGGCATGACAATAGACCGCATTAGGGCATTCCCATAAAAGGCAAATGTGGTTGCACCGGTCAGCTCGATTTGGTGGCACCATGACTCAGCCAACGGTTGTTCAAGTTCATTATTATCCGGTTAAATTTGAATGCAATGAGCTGAGCCATATTAAAATAACATGATGCAACTACAATGCATGAGCATAAGCATGGAGGTGCAACATAATCATCGAGCATAACCACATTGAAGCATTAAACCATATGAGCATGGCATACTGACGAGCATAAGCATAACATTACACATGAGGATAGCATGACTACTAGCATCATAAATGAATACCATGCAAGAAAATAGCAAGAACACTACCAAGTAAGCATGTGACCAACTAGATGCAAGGGAACATGCATAACAACGGTACTTTGATAGACGACAAGCATGCATCAGGAAGAACACCACTGCTACCAGCATGTACTACTACTACCAAGCATAACATGAGAAAATAATACTAGCAAGTAGTACAAAATAACAAGATGCATCGGAACATAGCATGAAGGTGAACATGAAACCACGAGCATAACCGAAACAACAACATTAGTAGCAAACAAGCAGACAGATAATGGGCAAACTTTTATTAAATATTCAAGTAGAAACCATGGCTACTGCATGGCCATCATGCAAGTGGCTGTTGTGGCTTTCCTGGGGGTGACGGAGACTCCTGGAAGAAGTGCGATGAAGCCGCAGAACAAAACGCCGGACGGTTTTCTCTCGGAGGGGGCTGATTAGAAGCAAGGGAAAAATGATCATTTTCACTATGGGACCACCTAGTTAAAATGATACCAATAGAAAGATCTCGACGAGACGAAGAAGTGAGCGTTGGTTTCACCTCAATCAGAGTTACAGTCGAAAAGATACGAAGGGTGGAAGTTCAGGGACTAATCTGTGAATATTTTTTATCACCAACGGGTCCCTGAGTGGATAAGACAGAAAGGGATTTCAGAAAATACGCTTTCGGAACAAAGAAAGCAAATTCTTGGCCGCAGTAGAAAGAAATACGCTTTCGGAGAAGGGAAATCGCACTTTGGGCTGAAGAAGGAGGAAAATACGTTTTCCGAAGATGAAAACGTACTTTCAGAAATATGTTTCCACTTAACGTACTTGGGCCCGGGTTTTGTCTCGCTTGCACGCTGGGTCCACACGACAGGGCGGGCGAGCCAGCGCTCGTCTTCTTCCTCCTGTTCCCCCACAAGGGAAACAGAGGAGAAGCTAGGCAGGGCAGGGGTGCGCTCAGGCGAGGGGGCCGGCCGGCTCTGATAACCCACAAATATAGGGGATCGCAACAGTTTTCGAGGGTAGCGTATTCAACCCAAATTTATTGATTCGACACAAGGGGAGCCAAAGAATATTCTCAAGTATTAGCAGCTGAGTTGTCAATTCAACCACACCTGGAAACTTAATATCTGCAGCAAAGTATTTAGTAGCAAAGTAATATGATAGTAGTGGTAATGGTAGCAAAAGGTAATGATAGCAAAAGTAATGTTTTTGGTATTTTGTAGTGATTGTAACAGTAGCAACGGAAAAGTAAATAAGCAAAGAACAATATATGGAAAGCTCGTAGGCAATGGATCGGTGATAGAGAATTATGCCGGATGCGGTTCATCATGTAACAGTCATAACCTAGGATGACACAGAACTAGTTCCAATTCATCAATGTAATGTAGGCATGTATTCCGAATATAGTCATACGTGCTTATGGAAAAGAACTTGCATGGCATCTTTTGTCCTACCCTCCCGTGGCAGCGGGGTCCTAATGGAAACTAAGGGATATTAAGGCCTCCTCTGAATAGAGTACCGGACCAAAGCATTAACACATAGTGAATACATGAACTCCTCAAACTACGGTCATCACTGGTAAGTATCCCGATTATTGTCACTTCGGGGTTAACGGATCATAACACATAATAGGTGACTATAGACTTGCAAGATAGGATCAAGAACTCTCATATATTGATGAAAACATAATAGGTTCGGATCTGAAATCATGGCATTGGGGCTCTAGTGACAAGCATTAAGCATAGCAAAGTCATAGATACATCAATCTCAGAACATAGTGGATACTAGGGATCAAACCCTAACAAAACTAACTCGATTACATGATAAATCTCATCCAACCCATCACCGTCCAACAAGCCTACGATGGAATTACTCACGCACGGCGGTGAGAATCATGAAATTGGTGATGGAGGAAGGTCGATGATGACGATGGCGACGGATTCCCCTCTCCGAAGCCCCGAACGGACTCCAGATCAGCCCTCCCGAGAGGTTTTAGGGCTTGGCAGCGGCTCCGTATCGTAAAACACGATGAATCCTTCTCTCTGATTTTTTTTCTCCCCGAAACCAAATATATAGAGTTGGAGTTGAGGTCGGAGGAGCTCCAGGGGGCCCACGAGGTAGGGGGGCACGCCCCCACCCTCGTGGCTAGGGTGTGGCCCCCCTGGTCTTCATCTTTTGCAAGGATTTTTTATTATTTCCAAATAGACGTTCCGTGAAGTTTCAGGTCATTCCAAGAACTTTTGTTTCTACACATAAATAACACCATGGCAATTCTGCTGAAAACAGCGTCAGTCCGGGTTAGTTCCATTCAAATCATGCAAGTTAGAGTCCAAAACAAGGGAAAAAGTGTTTGGAAAAGTAGATACGATAGAGACGTATCAACTCCCACAAGCTTAAACCTTTGCTTGTCCTCAAGCAATTCAGTTGATAAACTGAAAGTGATAAAGAAAAACTTTTACAAACTCTGTTTGCTCTTGTTGTTGTAAATATGTAAAGCCAACATTCAAGTTTCAGCAAAGATTATTAACTAACCATATTCACAATAACGCGTGGTCTCATGTTTACTCATATCAATGGCATAATCAACTAGCGAGCAATAATAATAAATCTCGGATGACAACACTTTCTCAAAACAATCATAATATGATATAACAAGATGGTATCTCGCTAGCCCTTTCTGAGACCGCAAAACATAAATGTAGAGCAGCTTTAAAGATCAAGGACTGACTAGACATTATAATTCATGGTAAAAGAGATCCAGTCAAGTCATACTCAATGTAAACTAACAATAATGAATGCAAATGACAGCGGTGCTCTCCAACTGGTGCTTTTTAATAAGAGGATGATGACTCAACATAAAAGTAAATAGATAGGCCCTTCGCAGAGGGAAGCAGGGATTTGTAGAGGTGCCAGAGCTCGGTTTTGAAATAGAGGTGAATAATATTTTGAGCGATATACTTTTATTGTCAACATAACAACCAAGAGATGGCAATATCTTCCATGCTACACACATTATGGGCGGTTCCCAAACAGAATGGTAAAGTTTATACTCCCCCTCCACCAACAAGCATCAATCCATGGCTTGCTCGAAACAACGAGTGCCTCCAACTAACAAGAGTCCTAGGGGGAGTTTTTTTGCAATTATTTTGATTTGATTTGCATAAAGCATGGGACTGGGCATCCCGGTGACCAGCCCTTTTCTCGTGAGTGAGGAGCGGAGTCCACTCCTCTTGAGAATAAACCGCCTAACATGGAAGATACGGACAACCCTAGTTGATACATGAGCTATTCAAGCATACAAAACAGGATATTTATTTGAAGGTTTAGAGTTTGGCACATACAAATTTACTTGGAACGGCAGGTAGATACCGTATATGGGTAGGTATGGTGGACTCGTATGGAATAACTTTGGGGTTTATGGAGTTGGATGCACAAGCATGATTCCCGCTTAGTACATGTGAAGGCTAGAAAAAGACTGGGAAGCGACCAGCTAGAGAGTGACAACAGTCATGAACATGCATTAAAATTAATCAACACCGAATGCAAGCATGAGTAGGATATAATCTACCATGAACATAAATATCGTGAAGGCTATGTTGATTTTGTTTCAACTACATGCGTGAACATGTGCCAACTCAAGTCACTTAAATCATTCAAAGGAGGATACCACCCTATCACACCACATCACAACCATTTTAATAGCATGTTGGCACGCAAGGTAAACCATTATAAGCTCCTAGCTAATCAAGCATGGCACAAGAAACTATGATCTCTAGTTGTCATTGCAAACATGTTTATTCATAATAGGCTGAATCAAGAACGATGAACTAATCATATTTACAAAAACAAAAGAGGTCGAGTTCATACCAGCTTTTCTCATCTCAATAAGTCCATCATATATCATCATAATTGCCTTTCACTTGCACGACCGAACGATGTGAATAATAATAATAATAGTGCGCATGCATTGGACTAAGCTAGAATCTGCAAGCATTCAATAAACAGGAGAAGACAAGGCAATATGGGCTCTTTTGTCAGATCAACAATTATGCATATAAGAGCCACTTCAACAATTTAATCATGGTCTTCTCCTGTCGACCCCCAAAGAAAAGAAAAGAAATGAAACTATTTACATGTGAAAGCTCCCAACAAGCAAAAGAAGAACATGAAATCTTTTTGGGTTTTCTTTTTAATTACTACAAGCATGGAAATTAAAACTAGCTAAAAGCTCCAACTAATTTTTTTTGTTTTTCTTAAGGTTTATTAAACACACAAGAAGAAAGCATAAAAAGGAAATAAACTAGCATGGATGATACAATGAAAAAGTGTGAGCACCGACATCTAGCAATGAGTGTGTGAACATGAATGTAATGTCGGTGAGAAATACGTACTCCCCCAAGCTTAGGCTTTTGGCCTAAGTTGGTCTATGGCCACGGCTGGCCTGGCGGATATCCATAGTAATAGTTGGGGTCGTACTACGAAGAAGAAGACTCTGATTGCCACTGGTTGGCAATCATCTCCGGATCCCACTGGTAATTAGACTGTAATGGAGGATCAACTTGTGGTTCCGACTCTGGCTCTGTAGCTGATGTAGGGTTCCGGTAGGCGTGAATATCCTCCGGCGAGACGAGGTACTGGCCTGCTGATAAATCAAACAAGGAAGGAGCAGGCAAGGTAATAGTCTCCGGATGACATTTATCAAAGAACAATTTGTATTTAAGCTCCCCTTCCCTATTCTTTATAATGAAATCATGCACTACCATACTCTTATAATCTAAATAAATACTAGGCAGCAATTTTTCTTCTTTTTCATAGTGCCTAATAGGTATGTTATAATGTGCAGCAAGGCATGAAGCATAGATACCACCAAAAATGGGGCCCTTTGTACGGTTCAGACTTAACCGTTTAGCAATAATACCGCCCATACTCACAGAATTATCACAGAATAAACCGTGGAACAAAATAATAATATCAGGAACACTAAGGTTTCCACAGTTTCCGCGACCAATTAAGCAACGACTAGCAAATATTGCAAAGTAGCGTAAAACAGGAAAATGTATGCTAGTGATTCGTGCATCGGAAACCTCCCTCGTTTCCCCTACAGTGATGGTATCAATAAACCCATCCACATCGCCACGGTGTGGTTCCTCTATTGTGCCCTCTAGTTTCATCCATCTCATGCTCATCAAAAGGAATCCACTAACAAGGTTGATCAAGTCTTGTTAACGAACTCATTCCGAATAAAATGGAACCGGAGAAATTTCGAATAACACTATGTTACCTCAACGGGGATATGCACATCTACAACAATAAGAATATCATATTTCTTCTTGACAGTAGGAAGAGGAAATTCAAAACCTCAAAAAATAATCGATGGAATTTTTCCAATAGAGTTGATACTGTGGACTTGAGGTTGTTTCCTCGGAAAGTGTACCGTATGCTCATTACCATTAACATGAAAAGTGACATTGCCTTTGGTGCAATCAATAACAGCCCTTCCAGTATTCAAAAAGGGTCTTCCAAGAATAATAGACATACTATCGTCCTCAGGGAATATCAAGAATAACAAAGTCCGTTAAAATAGTAACGTTTGCAACCACAACAGGCACATCCTCACAAATACCGACAGGTATAGCAGTTGATTTATCAGCCATTTGCAAAGATATTTCAGTAGGTGTCAACTTATTCAAATCAAGTCTACGATATAAAGAGAGATGCATAACACTAACACCGACTCCAAGATCACATAAAGAAGTTTTAACATAGTTTCTTTTAATGGAGCATGGTATAATGGGTACTCCTGGATCTCCAAGTTTCTTAGGCATTCCACCCTTAAAAGTATAATTAGCAAGCATGGTGGAAATTTCAGCTTCCGGTATCTTTCTTTTATTAGTAACAATTTCTTTCATGTACTCAGCATAAGGATTCATTTTAAGCATATCAGTTAATCGCATACGCAAAAAGATAGGTCTAATCATTTCAGCAAAGCGCTCAAAATCCTCATCTTCCTTTTTCTTGGATGGTTTGGGAGGAAAAGGCATGGGTTTCTGAACCCAAGGCTCTCTTTCCTTTCCGTGTTTCCTAGCAACAAAGTCTTTCCTATCATAACATTGATTCTTTGATTGTGGGTTATCAAGATCAACAGCAGGTTCAATTTCTATATCATTATCATTTATAGGTTGAGCATCATCATGAACATTATTATTAACATTATCACTAGTTTCAGGTTCATTACCAGATTGTGTTTCAGCATCAGAAATAGAAATATCATTTGGATTCTCAGGTGTTTCAGCAATAGGTTCACTAGAAGCATGCAAAGTCCTATCATTTTTCTTTTTCTTCCTTTTAGAAGGACTAGGTGCATCTATATTATTTCTCTGAGAATCTTGCTCAAGTCTCTTAGGGTGGCCTTCAGGATACAAAGGTTCCTGAGTCATTCTACTAGTTCTAGTAGCCACTCTAACAACATAATCATTATTCTTACTATTCAATTCATTGAGAAAATCATTTTGAGCTTTAAGTACTTGTTCTACTTGAGTGGTAACCATAGAAGCATGTTTACTAATAAGTTTAAGTTCACCTTTAACATTAGCCATACAATCACCCAAGTGTTCAAGCATATTTGATTTGTATTTCAATTGTCTACCAAAATAAGCATTAAAATCTTCTTGCTTCACCATAAATTTATCAAACTCATCTACTCATGGACTAGCAAACTTAGTAAATGAGATTTCAGCTTTATCATATCTATAGAGAGAATTTACCTTTACTACCTGTGTCGGGTTATCAAGACCATGTATTTCTTCAGTAGGTAACGGATTAAGATCATATGTTTCTTCAACAGGCGGTAAATTAAGACTGTGTATTTCTTCAATAGGAGGTAAATTCTTAACGTCTTCAGCTTTAATAACTTTTTCTTTCATAGATTAATTTGCCTCTTGCATATCTTCAGGACTGAGAAATAGAACACCTCTTTTCTTCGGAGTTGGTTTAGGAATAGGCTCAGGAGCTGGCTCAGGAAGTGTCCAATTATTTTCATTTGTCAACATATTATTCAATAGAATTTCAGCTTCATTCAGTGTTCTTTCCCTGAAAACAGAACCAACACAACTATCCAGGTAATCTCTGGAAGCATCGGTTAGTCCATTATAAAAGATATCAAGTATTTCATTTTTCGTAAGAGGATGATCAGGCAAAGCATTAAGTAATTGGAGAAGCCTCCCCAAGCTTGTGGGAGACTCTCTTCTTCAATTTGCACAAAATTATATATATCCCTCAAAGAAGCTTGTTTCTTATGAGCAGGGAAATATTTAGCAGAGAAGTAATAAATCATATCCTGGGGACTACGCACACAACCAGGATCAAGAGAATTAAACCATATCTTAGCATCACCCTTTAATGAGAATGGAAATATTGTAAGGATATAAAAGTAGCGAGTTCTCTCATCATTAGTGAACAGGGTAGCTATATCATTTAATTTAGTAAGATGTGCCACAACAGTTTCAGATTCATAGCCATGAAAAGGATCAGATTCAACTAAAGTAATTATATCAGGATCAATCGAGAATTCATAATCCTTATCAGTAACACAGATAGGTGAAGTAGCAAAAGCAGGGCCAGGTTTCATTCTAGCATTAAGAGATTGCTGCTTCCATTTAGCTAATAACTTCTTAAGATCACTTCTACCATTACAAGCAAGAATAGCTCTAGCAGATTCTTCATCCAGAACATAACCCTCAGGCACAACAGGCAATTCATATTTATTACGGGGAGAGTGTTCATCATCACTATCTTCAATATAATCAGTTTCAATAATTTCATTCTCTCTAACCCTAGCAAGTTGCTCATTAAGAAATTCACCAAGTGGCACAGTAGTGTCAAGCATAGAAGCAGTTTCATCATAAGTATCATGCATAGCAGAAGTGGCATCATCAATAACATGCGACATATCAGAATCAATAGCAGAAGCAGGTTTAGGTGTCGCAAGCTTACTCAAAACAGAAGGTGAATCAAGTGCAGAGCTAGATGGCAGTTCCTTACCTCCCCTCGTAGTTGAGGGATAAATCTTGGTTTTTGGATCTCTCAAGCTCTTCATAATGATAAGCAGATATAAATCCCAAGTGACTCAAAGAATAGAGCTATGCTCCCCGACAACGGCGCCAGAAAATGGTCTTGATAACCCACAAGTATAGGGGATCACAACAGTTTTCGAGGGTAGAGTATTTAACCCAAATTTATTGATTTGACACAAGGGGAGCCAAAGAATATTCTCAAGTATTAGCAGCTGAGTTGTCAATTCAACCACACCTGGAAACTTAATATCTGCAGCAAAGTATTTAGTAGCAAAGTAATATGATAGTAGTGGTAACGGTAGCAAAAGGTAATGATAGCAAAAGTAATGTTTTTGGTATTTTGTAGTGATTGTAACAGTAGCAACGGAAAAGTAAATAAGCAAAGAACAATATATGGAAAGCTCATAGGCAATGGATTGGTGATAGAGAATTATGCCGGATGCAGTTCATCATGTAGCAGTCATAACCTAGGATGACACAGAACTAGCTCCAATTCATCAATGTAATGTAGGCATGTATTCCGAATATAGTCATACATGCTTATGGAAAAGAACTTGCATGACATCTTTTGTCCTACCCTCCCATGGTAGCGGGGTCCTAATGGAAACTAAGGGATATTAAGGCCTCCTTTTAATAGAGTACCGGACCAAAGCATTAATACATAGTGAATACATGAACTCCTCAAACTACGGTCATCACCGGTAAGTATCCCGATTATTGTCACTTCGGGGTTAACGGATCATAACACATAATAGGTGACTATAGACTTGCAAGATAGGATCAAGAACTCTCATATATTGATGAAAACATAATAGGTTCGGATCTGAAATCATGGCACTGGGGCTCTAGTGACAAGCATTAAGCATAGCAAAGTCATAGCAACATCAATCTCAGAACATAGTGGATACTAGGGATCAAACCCTAACAAAACTAACTCGATTACATGATAAATCTCATCCAACCCATCACCGTCCAGCAAGTCTACGATGGAATTACTCACGCACGGCGGTGAGAATCATGAAATTGGTGATGGAGGAAGGTTGATGATGACGATGGTGACGGATTCCCCTCTCCGGAGCCCCGAACAGACTCCAGATCAGCCCCCGAGAGGTTTTAGGGCTTGGCGGCGGCTCCATATCGTAAAACGTGATGAATCCTTCTCTCTGATTTTTCTCTCCCCAAAACCAAATATATAGAGTTGGAATTGAGGTCAGAGGAGCTCTAGGGGGTCATTCCGAGAACTTTTGTTTCTGCACATAAATAACACCATGGCAATTCTGCTGAAAACAGCGTCAGTCCGGGTTAGTTCCATTCAAATCATGCAAGTTAGAGTCCAAAACAAGGGCAAAACTGTTTGGAAAAGTAGATACGACGGAGACGTATCAGGCTCCGACCAGCTCCGGCTGAGTCGAGGCCACCGGCGGGCTCGTGAAGGCCTGGCGCCTCCATTCAGAGGGAGTACGGCCGCCGGGGAGGTGCGGGGAGGAGGGGAGGGGCGGCGCCAGGAGGAGGACAGGGATGGGCGGGCGGTGGTGGTCTCCGGCGATACGGCCGTCTCTGGCGAGGGGCAAGTGGATGGGGCGAACCGCGGGGATGTGGGGAGTGTAGTGGAGGTGGTAGGACAACTAGGGGAGGCTCGGTTTGGCCGCGGTAGCTCAAACTCTGACGATGGCTGAGGACGAACGGCGAACTCCGGCGAGATGTGGCGATTCTGGTGAGCAAATGAAGCGAGGGGGGAGTGGGTGAGGTGCGGGGGACCTCGGGGCACTCCTATATAGCCGCGGGGAAGACTCTAGAGCATCATGGGCAAGCTCAAGCTGAGCTCTAATGGAGGACAGGAGCCGGACGCGTCACGGGCACAGCTCTAGCGATGCATTCATGGCGAACCAGGAGGGGGCCCGGGCGTGGGATGACGCAGATGAGCACGGTGGAGCTCCTGGACAAGGTTGGACATCGTGACGACGAGGGAGGGGACAGGAACAGTAGCCGGAACGAGCCAGAGCTCGCAATTAGCCATGACGCAAGCGTGATCACCACGGGCACGGGTGCAAGCGGCGCGTTCTGGCCGGGCCGACCATGTATGGCGTGTAGTACCTCGAAGGTAGGTTATAACTGAGGTGATGAAGCAACCAGGGGCACTGTGGTTAGGTGGTAATGATCCTCTAAAGTTTGCTGTTGCAAATTTAATTAGGTCACTATGATCCATAGGGAGATGCTAAGGGCTAAACATGATGTCTGGGGTGTTTAGTGTAGGAAGGACTATGATCCTGTGAAGTTAGAGGGGAAATGGACCAAGATTTATCATGGTTGCTTAACAACTGCATAATCTGGTCCAGAATCAAGATCGTGAAGGTGCACTCACTGGATCATAATAGTTGATTGGAGTGAGCTGAAAATGGGCATGGCCCAATTACTTGAAGAAATGAAGATGCTCAAAAAGTTTCAGGCCATTTGTATTAGCCAAACTAGCACATACTTCATATAGCTTCTCCCTGGGCAGAAACTTGGAAAAATTGCACAGGGCAAATGGATTAATGAATTGAGCTAAAACTTGGTGGAGAGAGTTGATATGGATAGGAGAACGTCCTGGCAAATTTTCAGCTTAAATGAAGCAATATAAAATATGGTTGCTTCACAAATTGAAAATCTAACCAGAAACTAAGATTTGGAGATGGGCTCAGATAGAGTGATGACATGACCCAAATCTTGAGGAGAGTGATGATTTGATCATATGAAGGACCTTGCAAAATTTCAATTCATTTGGATATGCCTAGCTAGTATTTCCTTCACAAAGGCTTCCCTCAGACAGGAACTTTGGAAAATTGCTCAGGAATATTTACTAGGCAAATTGAGTTGAATTTTGGCATGGGGCAATTATATCGATAGGAAAAGATTCTGAAATTTTTTGGGGTCAATAAAGCAAAGATAAATAGCACTTTCTTCACAAAGTGCCATTTAGGGAAGAATAGGAAAATAATTATTTGAGGATTATTTTTGAACATGGCAATGAATTTTTTTTCATATTTGAGGAAGATAGGACCCAAAAAATTTATGAGAATTATTCAGGGATTTATGGACTGACAGAAATATAGGGTGCTTCACAACCTAGGGTTTAAAGGGTTATTCCTTTAACATAAAATGAATATTCCCAAGAGAAAGAATATTGGATTAGGTCAAGGATGAAAATGACATGATCTTGGGATGATGATGAGGATAGCGAGCCACTATAAAACCTAGGAAGACATGATCTTCCCAAGTTTCAGAACCACATAGCCACAGAATAGCAAATCAAATCAATAAATCCAAGAAAATTATCAAAAAAAGAAAAGGGCAAAATCCAGGGTGTCACAAGACAATAGTATTCGGACACCGGATGTGTTTCGGAGAGTATCGGGTACTTATCGGATCACCAGAAGGGGTTCCGGGCAACCCCGGCAAAAGATATGGGCCTTATGGGCCAAGAGAGAGAACGCACCAGCCACAAGGGGCTGTGAAGGAAATATGCCCTAGAGGCAATAATAAATTTGTTATTTATATTTCCTTATATCATGATAAATGTTTATTATTCATGCTAGAATTGTATTAACTGGAAACTTAGTACATGTGTGAATACATAGACAAACAAAGTGTCCCTAGTATGCCTCTACTTGACTAGCTCGTTAATCAAAGATGGTTAAGTTTCCTGACCATAGACATGTGTTGTCATTTGATGAACGGGACCACATCATTGGAGAATGATGTGATGGACAAGACCCATCCGTTAGCTTAGCATAATGATCGTTTAGTTTTATTGCTATTGCTTTCGTCATGACTTATACATGTTCCTCTAACTATGAGATTATGCAACTCCTGAATACCGGAGGAACACCTTGTGTGCTATCAAACGTCACAACATAACTGGGTGATTATAAAGATGCTCTACAGGTGTCTCCGATGGTGTTTGTTGAGTTGGCATAGATCAAGATTAGGATTTGTCACTCCGTGTATCGGAGAGGTATCTCTGGGCCCTCTCGGTAATGCACGTCACTATAGGCCTTGCAAGCAATGTGACTAATGAGTTAGTTGTGGGATGATGCATTACGAAACGAGTAATGAGACTTGCCGGTAACGATATTGAACTAGGTATGATGATACCGACGATCGAATCTCGGGCAAGTAACATACCGATGACAAAGGGAATGACGTATGTTGTTATGCGGTTTGACCGATAAAGATCTTCATAGAATATGTAGGAGCCAATATGAGCATCCAGGTTCCGCTATAGGTTATTGACCGGAGATGTGTCTCGGTCATGTCTACATAGTTCTCGAACCCGTAGGATCCTCACGCTTAACGTTCGATGACGATTTGTATTATGAGTTATGTGATTTGATGACCGAAGTTTGTTTGGAGTCCTGGATGAGATCACGTACATGACAAGGAGTCTCGAAATGGTCAAGAGGTAAAGATTCATACATTGGAAGGTTGCATTTGGATATCGGAATGGTTCCGAGTGGTTCAGGCATTTTTCCGGAGTACTGGGAGGTTATCGGAACCCCCCGGGAGAAGTATTGGGCCTATTGGGCCTTATTGGAGAAGAGGAGAAAGGCCACGTGAGAGGGGCGCCCCCCTTGCCCAAACCAAATTGGACTAGGGGAGGGGGCCGACCCCCCTCTTTCCTTCTCCCTCTCTCTCCTTCCCCTTTCCCCTCTCCGGTGGAAGGAAGGAAGGGGGGCCGAATCCTACTTGGACTAGGAGTCCAAGTAGGACTCCCCCCTTATGGTGCGCCGACCATCTCCTCCTCCCCCCTTTATATACGGAGGCGGGGGGCACCCAAAGGCACAACTGACATCTCCTAGCCGTGTGCGGTGCCCCCCTCCACAGTTTACCACCTCGGTCATATCATCGTAGTGCTTAGGCGAGGCCCTGTGCCGGTAACTTCATCATCACCGTCGCCACGTCGTCGTGCTGACGGAACTCTCCCTCATCCTCAACTGGATCAAGAGCTCGAGGGAAATCATCGTGCTGAACGTGTGCAGAACACGGAGGTCCCTTACGTTCGGTACTTGGATCGGTTGGATCGTGAAGGCGTTCGACTACATCAACCGCGTTACTAAACGCTTCCGCTTTCGGTCTACGAGGGTACGTGGACACACTCTCCCGTCTCGTTGTTATGCATCTCCTAGATAGATCTTGCGTGATTATAGGTTTTTTTTTTGAAATACCGCGTTCCCCAACAGCGGTATCAGAGCTAGGTCTATGCATAGATGTTATATGCACGAGTAGAACACAAAGAGTTGTGGGCGATAATAGTCATACTACTTACCACCAACATCTTACTTTGATTCGGCGGTATTGTTGGATGAAGCGGCCCGGACCGACATTACATGACCGCGTTCATGAGACTGGTTCTACCGACGTGCTTCGCACATAGGTGGCTGGCAGATGTCTATTTCTCCAACTTTAGTTGAATCGAGTTTGACTACGGCCGATACTTGTTTAAGGTTAAAACAGCACACTTGACGAAAAATCGTTGTGATTTTTGATGCGTAGGTAAGAACGGTTCTTACTAGAAGCCCGCAGCAGCCACGTAAAACTTGCAACAACAAAGTAGAGGACGTCTAACTTGTTTTTGCAGGGCATGTTGTGATGTGATATGGTCAAGACGTGATGACATATAAAGTGTTGTATGAGATGATCATGTTTTGTAAAAGTTACTGGCAACTGGCAGGAGCCTTATGGTTATCACTTTATTGTATGAAATGCAATCGCCATGTAATTGCTTTACTTTATCACTAAGCGGCAGTGATAGTCGTAGAAGCAATAGTTGGCGAGACGACAACGATGCTACGATGGAGATCAAGGTGTCAAGCCGGTGATAATGGAGATCATGACGGTGCTATGGAGATGGAGATGAAAGGCACAAGATGATGATGGCTATATCATGTCACATATTTTGATTGCATGTGATGTTTATCCTTTATGCATCTTATTTTTCTTAGTACGGCGGTAGCATTATAAGATGACCCCTCACTAAATTTCAAGCTACAAGTGTTCTCCCTGAGTATGCACCGTTGCTCCAGTTCGTCATGCCGAGACACCACTGTTGGGGAACGTAGCAGAATTTTAAAATTTTCTACGCATCACCAAGATCAATCTATGGAGTCATCTAGCAACGAGGGAGAGAGGAGTGCATCTACATACACTTGTAGATCGCGCGCGGAAGCGTTCAAGAGAACGGAGTTGATGGAGTCGTACTCGTCGTGATCCAAATCACCGATGACTAAGTGCCGAACGGACAACACCTCCGCGTTCAACACACGTACGGTTGGGAAGATGTCTCCTCCTTCTTGATCCAGCAAGGGGGAAGGAGAGGTTGACGAAGATCCAACAGCACGACGGCGTGGTGGTGGATGCAGCAGGACCCCGGCAGGGCTTCGCCAAGCGCAAGCAGGGAGGAGAGGTGTTACGGAGGGAGAGGGAGGCGCCAAGAGCAAGGGTGTGAATCCCTCCCTCCCCCCTATATATAGGGGCCTTGGGGGGGGGGGCGGCCCTAGGAGATGCAATCTCCAAGGGGGCGGCGGCTAAGGGGTGGCTCCCCCCCAAGCCAAGTGGGGGGCGCCCCCACCCCTAGGGTTTCCCAACCCTAGGCGCAGGGGAGGCCCAAGGGAGGCACACCAGCCCACCAGGGGATGGTTCCCCTCCCACTTCAGCCCATGGGGCCCTCCGGGATAGGTGGCCCCACCCGGTGGACCCCCGGGACCCTTTCGGTGGCCCCGGTACATTACCGGCGACCCCCGAAACCTTCCCGATGGCCGAAACTGGACTTCCTATATATAAATCTTTACCTCAGGACCATTCCGGAACTCCTCGTGACGTCCGGGATCTCATCCGGGACTCCGAACAACTTTCGGGTTACTGCATACTAATATCTCTACAACCCTAGCGTCACCGAACCTTAAGTGTGTAGACCCTATGAGTTCGGGAGACATGCAGACATGACCGAGACGACTCTCTGGTCAATAAACAACATCGGGATCTGGATACCCATGTTGGCTCCCACATGCTCCTCGATGATCTCATCGGATGAACCACGATGTCGAGGATTCAATCAATCCGTATACAATTCCCTTTGTCAATCGGTACGTTACTTGCCCGAGACTCGATCGTCGGTATCCCAATACCTCGTTCAATCTCGTTACCGGCAAGTCACTTTACTCGTACCGTAATGCATGTTCCCATGATCAACCACTTGGTCACATTGAGCTCATTATGATGATGCATTACCGAGTGGGCCCAGAGATACCTCTCCGTCATACAGAGTGACAAATCCCAGTCTCGATTCGTGCCAACCCAACAGATACTTTCGGAGATACCTGTAGTGTACCTCTATAGTCACCCAGTTACGTTGTGACATTTGGCACACCCAAAGCACTCCTACAGTATCCGGGAGTTGCACAATCTCATGGTCTAAGGAAATGATACTTGACATTCGGAAAAGCTACAACAAACGAACTACACGATCTTTGAGCTATGCTTAGGATTGGGTCTTGTCCACCACATCATTCTCCTAATGATGTGATCCCGTTATCAATGACATCCAATGTCCATAGTCATGAAACCATGACTATCTTTTGATCAACGAGCTAGTCAACTAGAGGCTCACTAGGGACGTGTTGTGGTCTATGTATTCACACATGTATTACGATTTCCGGATAACACAATTATAGCATGAATAATAGACAATTATCATGAACAAAGAAATATAATAATAACCATTTTATTATTGCCTCTAGGGCATATTTCCAACAGTCTCCCACTTGCACTAGAGTCAATAGTCTAGTTATATTGTGATGAATCGAACACCCATGCAGTTCTGGTGTTGATCATGTTTTGCTCTAGGGAGAGGTTTAGTCAACGGATTTGCCACATTCAGGTCCGTATGTACTTTACAAATATCTATGTCTCCATTTTGAACACTTTCACGAATGGAGTTGAAGCGACGCTTGATATGCCTGGTCTTCCTGTGAAACCTGGGCTCCTTGGCAAGGGTAATAGCTCCAGTGTTGTCACAGGAGAGAGTCATCGGGCCCGACGCATTGGGTATGACTCCTAGGTCGGTAATGAACTCCTTCACCCAGACTGCTTCTTGTGCTGCCTCCGAGGCTGCCATGTACTCCGCTTCACATGTAGATCCCGCCACAATGCTCTGCTTGCAACTGCACCAGCTTATTGCCCCACCATTCAAAATATACACGTATACGGTTTGTGACTTAGAGTCATCCAGATCTGTGTCGAAGCTAGCATCGACGTAACCCTTTACGACGAGCTCTTCATCACCTCCATAAACGAGAAACATATCCTTACTCCTTTTCAGGTACTTCAGGATATTCTTGACCGCTGTCCAGTGTTCCATGCCGGGATTACTTTGGTACCTTCCTACGAAACTTACGGCAAGGTTTACATCAGGTCTGGTACATAGCATAGCATACATGATAGACCCTATGGCCGAGGCATAGGGGACGACACTCATCTTTTCTCTATCTTCTGCCGTGGTCGGGCATTGAGCCATGCTCAATCTCATACCTTGCAATACAGGCAAGAACCCCTTCTTTGACTGATCCATTTTGAACTTCTTCAATATCTTGTCAAGGTACGTACTCTGTGAAAGACCAATGAGGCGTCTCGATCTATCTCTATAGATCTTGATGCCTAATATATAAGCAGCTTCTCCAAGATCCTTCATTGAAAAACACTTGTTCAAGTAGGCCTTTATGCTTTCCAAGAATTCTATATCATTTCCCATCAACAGTATGTCATCCACATACAATATGAGAAATGCTACAGAGCTCCCACTCACTTTCTTGTAAATGCATGCTTCTCCATAAGTCTGCATAAACCCAAACACTTTGATCATCTCATCAAAACGAATGTTCCAACTCCGAGATGCTTGCACCAGCCCATAAATCGAGCGTTGGAGCTTGCACACCTTGTCAACATTCTTAGGATCGACAAAACCTTCCGGCTGCATCATATACAATTCTTCCTTAAGGAAACCATTAAGGAATGCCGTTTTGACGTCCATTTGCCATATCTCATAATCATAGAATGCGGCAATTGCCAACATGATTCGGACGGACTTCAGCTTCGCTACGGGTGAGAAAGTCTCATCGTAGTCAACCCCTTGAACTTGTCGATAACCCTTAGCGACAAGCCGAGCTTTATAGATGGTCACATTACCATCCGCGTCTGTCTTCTTCTTAAAGATCCATTTATTTTCTATGGCTCGCCGATCATCGGGCAAGTCAGTCAAAGTCCATACTTTGTTTTCATACATGGATCCTATCTCGGATTTCATGGCTTCCAGCCATTTGTCAGAATCCGGGCCCGCCATCGCTTCTTCATAGTTCAAAGGTTCACCGTTGTCTAACAACATGATTTCCAAGACAGGGTTGCCATACCACTCTGGTGCGGAACGTGTCCTCGTGGACCTACGAAGTTCAGTAGCAACTTGATCTGAAGTTTCATGATCATCATCATCAACTTCCTCTCTAGTCGGTGCAGGCACCTCAGGAACATTTTCTTGAGCTGCGCCACTTACCGGTTCAAGAGGTAATACTTCATCAAGTTCTACTTTCCTCCCACTTATTTCTTTCGAGAGAAACTCTTTCTCTAGAAAGGACCCATTCTTGGCAACAAAGATCTTGCCTTCGGATCTGAGGTAGAAGGTATACCCAATAGTTTCTTTAGGGTATCCTATGAAGACGCATTTTTCCGATTTGGGTTCAAGCTTTTCAGGTTGAAGTTTCTTGACATAAGCATCGCATCCCCAAACTTTTAGAAACGACAGCTTAGGTTTCTTCCCAAACCACAATTCATACGGTGTCGTCTCAACAGATTTCGACGGAGACCTATTTAAAGTGAATGCGGCAGTCTCTAAAGCATAGCCCCAAAATGACAGCGGTAAATCGGTAAGAGACATCATAGATCGCACTATATCTAATAGAGTGCGATTACGATGTTCGGACACACCATTACGCTGAGGTGTTCCAGGCGGCGTGAGTTGTGAAACTATTCCACATTTTCTTAAGTGTGTGCCAAATTCGTGACTCAAGTATTCTCCCCCACGATCTGATCGCAAGAACTTGATTTTCCTGTCACGTTGATTCTCAACCTCACTCTGAAATTCCTTGAACTTTTCAAAGGTCTCAGACTTTTGTTTCATTAAGTAGACATACCCATATCTACTCAAGTCATCAGTGAGGGTGAGAACATAACGATAGCCACCGCGAGCCTGAACACTCATTGGACCGCACACATCAGTATGTATGATTTCCAATAAGTTGGTTGCTCGCTCCATTGTTCCTGAGAATGGAGTCTTGGTCATTTTACCCATGAGGCATGGTTCGCACGTGTCAAATGATTCGTAATCAAGAGACTCTAAAAGTCCATCTGCATGGAGCTTCTTCATGCGTTTGACACCTATGTGACCAAGGCGGCAGTGCCACAAGTATGTGGGACTATCATTATCAACCTTACATCTTTTGGTATTCACACTATGAATATGTGTGACATTACGCTCGAGATTCATTAAGAATAAACCATTCACCAACGGAGCATGACCATAAAACATATCTCTCATATAAACAGAACAACCATTATTCTCGGATTTAAATGAGTAGCCATCTCGAATTAAACGAGATCCTGATACAATGTTCATGCTCAAAGCTGGCACTAAATAACAATTATTGAGGTTTAAAACTAATCCCGTAGGTAAATGTAGAGGCAGCGTGCCGACGGCGATCACATCGACCTTGGAACCATTCCCGACGCGCATCGTCACCTCGTCCTTCGCCAGTCTCCGTTTATTCTGCAGCTCCTGCTTTGAGTTACAAATGTGAGCAACCGCACCGGTATCAAATACCCAGGAGCTACTACGAGTACTGGTAAGGTACACATCAATTACATGTATATCACATATACCTTTAGTGTTGCCGGCCTTCTTGTCCGCTAAGTATTTGGGGCAGTTCCGCTTCCAGTGACCACTTCCCTTGCAATAAAAACACTCAGTCTCGGGCTTGGGGTCCATTCTTTGGCTTCTTCCCGGCAGCTTGCTTACCGGGCGCGGCAACTCCCTTGCTGTCCTTCTTGAAGTTCTTTTTGCCCTTGCCTTTCTTGAACTTAGTGGTTTTATTCACCATCAACACTTGATGTTCCTTTTTGATTTCCACCTACGCTGATTTCAGCATTGAATATACCTCGGGAATGGTCTTTTCCATTCCCTGCATATTGAAGTTCATCACAAAGCTCTTGTAGCTCGGTGGAAGCGACTAAAGGATTCTATCAATGACCGCGTCATCCGGGAGATTAACTCCCAGCTGAGTCAAGCGGTTATGCAACCCAGGCATTTTGAGTATGTGCTCACTGACAGAACTATTTTCCTCCATCTTACAGCTGAAGAACTTGTCGGAGACTTCATATCTCTCGACCCGGGCATGAGCTTGAAAAACCATTTTCAGCTCTTCGAACATCTCATATGCTCCGTGTCTCTCAAAACGCTTTTGGAGCCCTGGTTCTAAGCTGTAAAGCATGCCGCACTGAACGAGGGAGTAATCATCAGCACGTGACTGCCAAGCGTTCATAACGTCTTGGTTCTCTGGGACAGGTGCGTCACCTAGCGGTGCTTCTAGGACATAATCTTTCTTGGTAGCTATGAGGATGATCCTCAGGTTTCGGACCCAGTCCGTATAGTTGCTGCCATCGTCTTTCAGCTTGGTTTTCTCTAGGAACGCGTTGAAGTTGAGGATAATGTGGGCCATTTGATCTACAAGACATATTGTAAAGATTTTAGACTAAGTTCATGATAATTAAGTTCATCTAATCAAATTATTCAATGAACTCCCACTCAGATAGACATCCCTCCAGTCATCTAAGTGAAACATGATCCGAGTTAACTAGGCCGTGTCCGATCATCACGTGAGACGGACTAGTCAACATCGGTGAACATCTTCATGTTGATCGTATCTTCTATACGACTCATGCTCGACCTTTCGGTCTTCTGTGTTCCGAGGCCATGTCTGTACATGCTAGGCTCGTCAAGTCAACCTAAGTGTATTGCGTGTATACATGGCCAAATGGGCCGGCCCGGCACAGCCCGACCCGGCCCGCGCTAAACGTGCCTAGCACGGCCCGGCCCGCGACGACACGAATACTAGCCGGGCCGTGCTATGCCGGCCCACGGGCGGGGGGTCACAGCCCAGGCACGGCACGCGGCTTAGCTGGGTCGGCACGCGGCCCGCCCAGGCATGCCGGCCCGCTTGGCGCTAGCTGGCCCGCCTCACCGGGCGCTCGGCCGCTCGCAGTCGCCGCTCGCTGACTCGTTGCGCGCTGGCTGCCTCCTGTCTGGCTCGCTGCACGCCCATGGCCCACGCGGCGCTGCATCGCTGCAGGTTGCACGCCCATGCCACGCTGCATCGCTGCACCTACACCGCTGCACGCTACCTCGCTGCCACACTGCCCGCTACTATTGCTATATCTGGCCAAATACTAGCCGAGCGAGATGGGAAGTTTATACAGCAAAAAAATGTCGAAAAAATATCAATTTTTTTTATAGAAAATTGCAAAAAATGTAGAGTATTATGTGGGATAAATCTAAAGTTTTATTAGTGCTTGCCTCATTAAAACCTTCCATCCCAAAGAAGTAAAAGAGTACAAGCTATGCTCTAGAAATACTAAAAGATTAAAAGAAGTAGAAGTAAAAAGATTACAAGACTAGAATTGAACTAAAAAAATTACAAGACTGGAACTGAACTAATTTGGATAGTTCATCCTTGCCCGGCAGCCGCGGCCAACTCGTCTCTCTTGATGTGTGATGCTTTGTGCCTAGTAAGGATGTTTACTGGACCGTGGCAGGCAATGCGCAGCAACTTACCACATCTTTTGCACCGTGCTTTTAGCTCGGATTTTCTACCATCCATAACTACTTCAGCATCGTAGTAGTCCCAGATTCTGGAGCCTCTCTCATCCATGTTTGTATTGTGTGTGTAAAATGAGATGCAGTTTGGGACTTTTGAGTGTGAGAAATGAGAACTTGAGAAGGGCCGGCATCCCTTTTTATAGGAAAAAGATGGCACGTTAGACACGCTAGGCATGTTAGGCACGTTAGACGGTTAGAGTATTATGTGGGACAAATCTAGAGTTTTATTAGCGCCCACCTCATTAAAACCTTCCATCCCAAAGAAGTAAAAGAGTACAAGCCATGCTCTAGAAATACTAAAAGATTAAAAGATAGAGAAATAAAAAATAATACAAATACTACAACTGACTAATGGGATCCTTTCAACCTTGCCCCGCAGCCGCAGCTATAGCCGCCGCCTCGGCTGCCTTGACGTGTGTCGTCTTGTGCCTCATTAGGTGGCCGGTTCCAGCATACCTGCCATCATCTAGGTGCATGCTCAACATCTTACCGCATTCTTTGCACTTTGCAAAAAGCTTGGTGAGACCTTCGTCATTTGTAACGGATTCTTCATCATAGTACCTCCAGATGGGACTAGGTTGTCTCCGAAAAATGTTTTGAAGAGGAGCAGCCATGTTTGTGTGTGGAAAATGAGATGGAATTTGAGTGTGAGAAATGAGAAAGTGGGCATCCCTTTTTATAGGAAAAAATGTCACGTTAGGCATGTTAGGCACGGCAGTAATAATGCATCCCTGGGAAAAAATTAAGGCTATGTATCATCTGGGATAAATGTTGAGCTTTATTAGTGGCTACCTCATTAAAACCTTCCATCCCTGGGAAGTAAAAGAGTACAAAGCCGTGCTCTAGAATTACAAAAGGGAAAGAAAACTACAAAAAGAGAAGAAAATTACAAAATGATAAGAAAATGACTACACTACAAGTCTTCGACTAATCTTCCGGGTCTTCTTCAAAGTTCATTTCTTCAAACATGGCAAGTAGTTCTGTGTTTTCTGCAGTGTGTTGCGCTCTCCTTCTTGATAACTCCCCATCTTTGACGGACATCAGTGTTCTCACCATATCAGGGGCGAGACTAGTTCTTCTCTCCTCAATTATTCTTCCAGCAAGGCTGAAAGCAGACTCTGATGACACCGTAGAAACAGGCACCGATAACACATCACGTGCTAATATGGAGAGCACCGGAAATGTAAGCTTGTGTTCTTGCCACCACTGTAGTAAGTTGAAGTCTTCCTCACTATCTAAATCGTACATGACTTTGTCACTATTGAGGTACTTCGCTAACTCCCCGCCACCTTGAAGCACAGATGTTGACGTGGAAGAGCTTCCGGCGGTTGAGGAGGATGAAGAACCAAAGATCTTGCTCCATGCTCCTCTCTTTTTACCTGCAGTAGGTGCTGGTGGAGGTCATTGCATTCGAACTCTGGCATATTTTTCCTCATACTTAGCAAAAACTTCAAAAAGCTTCTCACGAGCCTTATTGAAGTCGTCAGTATAATCTAAACTTAGGGATGCAGATAGTACATTGAGTGCACTACGATACCCTTCAAGTTTAGCTCTAGGATCCAAGATAAATGCAAATGCATACAACATTGGAATTTGCTGCCAATATTTTAAATACTTGGTTTTCATGTCAGCAACAACATTAAGTGACAATGCATCCCCTTCATATGCTTCCAGATGACTAGCAATGTCTAATAGGGTATGCACCATCAAAGGAGATGTCGGGTAATAAACCCCAGACAAAGTAACTGTTGCATCATAGAACAACTCAAGAAATGCAGTTAATGCTGTAATAACATGCCAAGTTTCTTCGCTAATTAGAGGTTCAACCCCATAATTTGCATTAATAAAGCCATTGAACTGAACTCTGTCTCAGATAACTGCCTTAAGCATCAAATATGTAGAGTTCCATCTAACAGGCATGTCTGAATTATACTTATGAGGAACGCACCCTATAGCAAGACAATATCTCTTATAGTTTGTAATTCGTTGAGTTGAATGCGAAAAATAAGATATTGCAATGCGTATGACTTCAACATGTGGTTCACATAAATGTAACGCACTTTTAGCAATAAGATTAATGATATGGCAAGCACAACGTTGATGCATTAAAAAGGATGCAGCATATATGGAGAATATAGGAGACAGAGTATTCATTGCACTCGTGTTTGCTGAAGCATTATCCAAAGTTATTGAGAAAACCTTGTCGGAAAGATTAAAATCGTTCACAACTTTGAGTACAGCTTCAGCAATGTTTGGACCACTATGTGCTACATCAATTAATTCAAATCCTATGACTCTTTTTTGTAGATGCCAATGTTCATTAACATAATGAGTTACCACACTAATGTAGTCTTGCTTTGCCCGACCAGTCCAGATATCAGATGTTAACGACACTGAAAAAGTGCACATAGAAAATTCTTCTTTTATTTTCTCCTTACCAGTTTTGTATAGCTTTTTAATATCCCTACTTGTAGTTTGTCTAGAAACTGGTCTATAATTAGGATTATGACAAGTTTGAATATATTCTACGAAACCATCAGATTCACCAAAACCTAGTGGTAAATCATTAGAAGCAATAAGACGGCATAGACCTTCTCGCTGAACATTAGCATCATAGGTGAAATTGCGTACCGTACCGTCAGTGTTGAAGGAGAGCTGCGTTTGCACAGCTGCCGAGCCCGACGCGCTCTTTTCATCCGCCTTGGCGTGGCTTTCCACATGCCTCTTCAGTTGGCCGGTTCCTCCCTTGGCTTCTCCGGTATACTCCTTCTTGCACCTTTTGCACCTTGCAACCACCCTCCGGACACCGTCCACCATGGAGATTTCTTCATCGAATGATTCCCACACCACGGAGGTTCTACGACGACCTCTTTGCTTTACACCAATGGTGGTGGAGGAACCCGTCCCACTACTCGAATTGGTGTGACCATCGGCTTCGGCACTCGGATCGGTATGGGGTTCAAGAGTGTGATGATCGGTATAGGCATGTTGCTTGGGTGGGGGCATGGTATAGGCATGTTGCTCGGGTGGGGGCATGGTAGTGTGATCGGTGCTACTAGGGTAGAGACTATACTCCATATCCCCAAGACCGAAATCGGAGAGTGGGAAGCTAGTATTGTCATGGTCATCCATGTTTGAGTGTGAGAAACATGTGGGCTGGGCAGCCCTATTTATAGCAAAAAATTGGTCATTTTTCGGACAAATTTGACCCTCTAACGATCAAATTTTCGAATATATGAATTTTCTTAAGTAAATACCCAAACCATATCCTAAATCACTCTAAACCAACCCCAACCTCCCTCTAAACCCCTCCCAACGATTGCCTCACCTGGGTATCGAGCCGAGCGAACTCCCCGCTCCCCCATCGATCGAGGACTGCGCGTCTGGGCCCCACTGCCCGCTGTGACGCTGCCCCCCTGACGCCTGCCGCCCCCCCGCTGTCCCCATGACCCAGGCGCGTCGACAGTCGGCCCGACAGGAAACCTCCCCCGCTCCCCCAACGATCGAGGCGGGCCAATCGTGCCGTGTCGCCGTGCTGCGTGCCGTGCCGTGCCACGGGCCGGCCCGCTAGTATTTGTGCCGTGCCGTGCTGGCACGCGGGCTCAGGGTCGCGGCCCAGGCACGGCCCAGTGCATGCCTCGTGCCTGGCACGGCACGATTAGCCCGTGCCAGGCCTGGCTCGTCGCGTGTCGTGCCGCCGTGCTGCTGGGCCGGCCCGAAAAAATCGGCCCGTTTGGCCAGATATAATTGCGTGTGTAAACTCTGGCTTACACCCGTTGTATTCGAACATTAGAATCTATCACACCCGATCATCACGTGGTGCTTCGAAACAACGAACCTTCGCAATAGTGCACAGTTAGGGGGAACACTTTCTTGAAATTATTATGAGGGATCATCTTATTTAAGCTACCGTCGTTCTAAGCAAATAAGATGTAAAACATGATAAACATCACATGCAATCAAATAGTGACATGATATGGCCAATATCATTTGCTCCTTTTGATCTCCATCTTCGGGGCTCCATGATCATCGTTGTCACCGGCATGACACCATGATCTCCATCATCATGATCTCCATCATCGTGTCTTCTTGAAGTTGTCTCGTCATCTATTACTTCTACTACTATGGCTAACGCTTTAGCAATAAAGTAAAGTAATTACATGACGTTTATGTTGACACGCAGGTCATAAATAAATAAAGACAACTCCTATGGCTCCTGCCGGTTGTCATACTCATCGACATGCAAGTCGTGATTCCTATTACAAGAACATGACCAATCTCATACATCACATATATCATTCATCACATCCTTTTGGCCATATCACATCACACGGCACATGCTGCAAAAACAAGTTAGACGTCCTCTAATTGTTGTTGCAAGTTTTTACGTGGCTGCTATAGGTTTCTAGCAAGAACGTTTCTTACCTACGCCAAAACCACAACGTGATATGCCAATTTCTATTTACCCTTCATAAGGACCCTTTTCATCGAATCCGATCCGACTAAAGTGGGAGAGACAGACACCCGCCAGCCACCTTATGCAACTAGTGCATGTCAATCGGTGGAACCAGTCTCACGTAAGCATACATGTAAGGTCGGTCCGGGCCGCTTCATCCCACGATGCCGCCGAATCAAGATAAGACTAGTAACGGCAAGCAAATTGACAATATCCACGCCCACAACTGCTTTGTGTTCTACTCGTGCATAGAAACTACGCATAGACCTAGCTCATGATGCCACTGTTGGGGAACGTAGCAGAATTTTAAAATTTTCTACGCATCACCAAGATCAATCTATGGAGTCATCTAGCAACGAGGGAGAGAGGAGTGCATCTACATACCCTAGTAGATCGTGCGCGGAAGCGTTCAAGAGAACGGAGTTGATGGAGTCGTACTCGTCGTGATCCAAATCACCGATGACCAAGTGCCGAACGGAAAACACCTCCGCGTTCAACACACGTACGGTTGGGAAGACGTCTCCTCCTTCTTGATCCAGCAAGGGGGAAGGATAGGTTGACGAAGATCCAACAGCACGACGGCGTGGTGGTGGATGCAGCAGGATCCCGGCAGGGCTTCGCGAAGCAAGCAGGGAGGAGAGGTGTTACGGAGGGAGAGGGAGGCGCCAAGAGCAAGGGTGCGGCTTCCCTCCCTCCCCCTCTATATATAGGGGCCTTGGGGGGGCGGCGGCCCTAGGAGATGCAATCTCCAAGGGGGCGGCGGCCAAGGGGTGGCTCCCCCCCCAAGCTAAGTGGGGGGCGCCCCCACCCCTAGGGTTTCCCAACCCTAGGCGCAGGGGAGGCCCAAGGGGGGCGCACCAGCCCACCAGGGGCTGGTTCGCCTCCCACTTCAGCCAATGGGGCCCTCCGGGATAGGTGGCCCCACCCGGTGGACCCCCGGGACCCTTCCGGTGGTCCCGGTACATTACCGGCGACCCCCGAAACCTTCCTGATGGCCGAAACTGGACTTCCTATATATAAATCTTTACCTCTGGACCATTCCGGAACTCCTCGTGATGTCCGGGATCTCATTCGGGACTCCGAACACCTTTTGGGTTACTGCATACTAATATCTCTACAACCCTAGCGTCACCGAACCTTAAGTGTGTAGACCCTACGGGTTCGGGAGACATGCAGACATGACCGAGACGACTCTCCGGTCAATAACCAACAGCAGGATCTGGATACCCATGTTGGCTCCCACATGCTCCTCGATGATCTCATCGGATGAACCACGATGTCAAGGATTCAATCAATCCGGATACAAGTCGCTTTGTCAATCGGTACGTTACTTGCCTGAGACTCGATCGTCGGTATCCCAATACCTCGTTCAATCTCGTTACCGGCAAGTCACTTTACTCGTACCGTAATGCATGATCCCGTGATCAACCACTTGGTCACATTGAGCTCATTATGATGATGCATTACCGAGTGGGCCCAGAGATACCTCTCCGTCATACGGAGTGACAAATCCCAGTCTCGATTCGTGCCAACCCAACAGATACTTTCGAAGATACCTGTAGTGTACCTTTATAGTCACCTAGTTACATTGTGATGTTTGGCACACCCAAAGCACTCCTACGGTATCCGGGAGTTGCTACTTGACATTCGGAAAAGCTACAGCAAACGAACTACACGATCTTTGAGCTATGCTTAGGATTGGGTCTTGTCCATCACATCATTCTCCTAATGATGTGATCCCGTTATCAATGACATCCAATGTCCATAGTCAGGAAACCATGACTATCTTTTGATCAACGAGCTAGTCAACTAGAGGCTCACTAGGGACGTGTTGTGGTCTATGTATTCACACATGTATTACGATTTTCGGATAACACAATTATAGCATGAATAATAGACAATTATCATGAACAAAGAAATATAATAATAACCATTTTATTATTGCCTCTAGGGCATATTTCCAACAACCACGTGATGATCGGGTGTTATAAGCTCTACGTTCAGATACAACGGGTGCAAGCCAGTTTTGCACATGCAGAATACTCGAGTTAAACTTGACGAGCCTAGCATATGCAGATATGACCTCAGAACACTGAGACCAAAATGTAACGTGAATCATATAGTAGATATGATCAACATAGTGATGTCCACCATTGAAAACTACTCCATCTCACGTGATGATCGGACATGGTTTAGTTGGTATGGGTCACGTGATCATTTAGATGACTAGAGGGATGTCTATCTAAGTGGGAGTTCTTAAGTAATATGATTAATTGAACTTTAATTTATCATGAACTTAGTACCTGATAGTATTTGCATGTCTATGTTGTTGTAGATCAATGGCCCATGCTACCGTTCCCTTGAATTTTAATGCGTTTCTAGATAAAGCTAAGTTGAAAGATTATGGTAGCAACTGCACGGACTAGGTCCGTAACTTGAGGATTATCCTCATTGCTACACAGAAGAATTACATCCTAGAAGCACCGCTAGGTGCAAGACCCGCCGTAGGAGCAACTTCGGACATTATGAACGTCTGCAGAGCAAAGCTGATGACTACTCGATAGTTCAGTGCGCCATGCTTTACGGCTTAGAATCAGGACTTCAAAGATGTTTTGAACGTCATGGAGCATATGAGATGTTCCAAGAGTTGAAGTTAATATTTCAAGAAAATGCCCGAGTTGAGAGATATGAAGTCTCCAACAAGTTCTACAGCTGCAAAATGGAGGAGAATAGTTCGGTCAGTGAACACATACTCAGAATGTCTCGGTACCACAACCACTTGACTCAGCTGGGAGTTAATCTTCCTGATGATAGTGTCCTTGACAGAGTTCTTCAATCACCGCCACCAAGCTATAAAGGCTTTGTGATGAACTATAATATGCAAGGGATGGAAAAGACGACTCTCAAGCTCTTCGCGATGCTAAAGGCTGCGGAGGTAGAAATCAAGAAGGAGCATCAAGTGTTGATGGTTAACAAGACCACTAGTTTCAAGAAAAAAGGCAAAGGGAAGAAGGGGAACTTCAAGAAGAATGGCAAGCAAGTTGCTGCTCAAGTGAAGAAGCCCAAGTCTAGACTGTTGGATTTTGGGTTCCGGCAGACCCTTAAGGTTCGAACTTTGGGGTGCGCACGGAGATCTTTCCCCTACCGACTCGTGCTTCTATGGCTCGCAAGAAATCTAGGCTAGAAAGAAGAACACACAAGGGGCACGAGGTTTATACTGGTTCGGGCCACCGATGTGGTGTAATACCCTACTCCAGTGTGTGGTGTGGTGGATTGCCGCAGGGGCTGACGATGAACAATACAGGGGGAAGAACGGCCTCACGAGAGGTGTTCTTGAGCTGGTGTGGTATGTTCTACTTTGTCCGGGTCCCTCTCCCTCTATGGTGGCTAGTCCTACTTATAGAGGCCCTGGTCCTCTTCCCAAAATGCGAGCGGGAAAGGCGCCAACAATTGGCCATTTTGAAGGGGAACATCTAGTACAAGTTATCCTGACCAAAGGTGGTCTTCGGCTGCCAAAAGCACTGGTGATGACGCTGTCTTGGGCTCCACGATGACCTCCATCCTGCCGCTCTGCTGGTCTTGGTCTCGTTGCACCGGAATGGTAACCTTTGCCCGATGCCTTGGACTGTGCTTGTTCCCTTTGCACCAAAGGGGAAACAAGGACACTGCACAGGCCGGTGCCCTCCTGGCGCCCGCCTGATCTCGATCGTCATGGCTTGCGTCACGGGCTCCTTGCGAGGCACCCCTGCCTTGATCTCTCCGCCTCCTCGCGAGCCTTCTTGATGAGGCTGCTCCTGAGGAAGCCTCTTGTCGTCCGCCTCGCAAGGCTTGGCCCCTTGCGAGGGTCTTGAGCTTGAGCTGATGAAGCTAGGCCGCACTGGGCCCCCACTCGAGCCACGCCGCAGGCCGCAGGCAGGCAAGTCTGGGGATCCCCGTTCCCAGAACACTGACAGTAGCCCCCGGGCCCAAGGCGCGCCCGGGCTGGGCCTAGCAGAGAAGCAAAGGGGCAAGCGCAAAGAGCCGCGGGCCCCAATAGCCTGCGACCTTGGGCGCCGTGTGGCGACAAATTGGTCGTGGGCGTATGCGCTTCCCCACGACGCCTCGGTAACCGCACAACTTGGCAAGTCCCTGCATGCAGAGAAATGGGTCATGATTACCTGCGATCGTGGTGGTCGGCAGTTGGCCTTCTCCAGCTATAATTACGGGACTGTTCGAGCCTCGCTAGCGTATCCCTTCCCGCTACTCCTTTTCTTCTTCTTGGCCACTCGCCATTTCCATGGCTCCACCGAAGAGATTCTCGGCCGCGGAGAAAGGAAAAGCTCGTCCGGCAGGGCCAGACTCCCAACCGACCAAGTGCGACCGGGGCCGCCCTCGCAAGCACCCCGTGGTCCCCGTAGTGGCTTCCCATGGCCATGGAGGCGGTTCCCTGCGCGGTGGTGAGCGCCCGGTTGCCGATGGGAGGCATGCCACGGCCGCGAGGCCCCCCAGGCCGCGGTTTCGCTTGGCGGAGGTGCTGCCGGAGTTTGTCGTGTGGTCGGCGGACCCGACCAGCACCTGGCTCCAGCTCCCCCGTTTCTTCGTAGGCGAACTACCGGCCGGCGCTCGGGGCGGCCTCTGGCTTCAGGCAGACGGTTGCTGCAGCAGGGCCTCCTGGGCTTCGCTGGAGGTCTCCGCTTCTAGGGATGCGGTCCTGACCCACGGCTGGCACACGTTTGCCCATGCACGCGGCCTGAGCTGGCGGTGCACCCTGCACTTCAAATTCGATGGCGACACCACCCTCTATGTGAGGGTGTTCGGGGATGATGATCGCCGCGCTGGGTGCTGCCCCGAAGGCGATGACCGTGGCCGCCTGCCCAGCCCCGGTGCTGACCAGGATGAAGACGGCGACGCTTGGGGCTCTTTGGCGACTCCTTTTCAGGCAGTAGCTCCTCCAGCGGTGGCCGCGATCAGCCCCCGCGCTATCGCGCCCGCCTGGGTGAAGGTAGCGGGTCAGCCCGCCGTCGCGCCCCGGTGAAGCGAGAGGAGGGATCCGCTTGAGCCCCCTGAGGCAGCTCGAGCTTTCGTCGCAAGTTGGTGCTGGGCAAACCGTGCCCATTTTGTTTTTCTTCTTTCCCTGCGCAAAAAAAGAAGGTGGTATAGGGCCCTATGGGGGCATGTTAGAACTGTTGCTGTTAATCATTTTCTGCTTTCGCTATTTCTGCGTTATGTTTCCGCGCCGCGTGCCCATGTGCGGGAATTATTTAGCTTAGTGGGGCTTGACGCGGTCCTCGCCTCCCGAGGCTGATGCCTCACCGCGCGCTTCATGTCCTGCAAGGATTAGCAGGAGGAGTAGCCTTTGGTATGGTTGCGGGGGCCATCGGCCCAGGTCCCGCACTCGTGTCGCGATGCCCGTGGGGCACGGACTGGGAGGGGTGCTCCTGCAGCGGACCCGGACAGGAAAGCTTCAAACGATCGGGGCAGAAAACACTCGCGAGGGCGCCCGTGAACCTCCCTCGCGAGATTTGCAAGAGAAAACGAGGCAAGTGAGTGAAAAGGACAAGGAATCACAAGCCTAGGATGGCAACAGCTCCAGTAAAACTTCAAACAGGAACGAACAAGCCAACTGCAGAAAGCAAATGAAAAAGCCGCGTCCGGCACCTATTCTAGTCTTCGACATCTTCTCACTAGCGTGGAGCTAAGTGCTGCCACTGGGCGTGGGCGGGAGCCCCCGAGGCCCGAGGGCGGCACTCCGGAGACTCCGGGGCGTGTACAGCCCCGCTCATTATTACGTGAGAGTGTCAAGGGCGGTGAGCTTCACAGGCATTGGCCTTCTTCACAGGCACCGGGCCTTTTCCAAAACGCGACAGCTTCACAGGCATTGGCCTTCTTCACAGGCACCGGGCCTTTTCCAAAACACGGCAGCTTCACAGGCATTGGCCTTCTTCACATGCACTGGGCCTTTTCCAAGACGCGGCAGCTTCACACGCATTGGCCTTCTTCACAGGCACCGGGCCTTTTCCAAAACGCGGTAGCTTCACAGGCATTGGCCTTCTTCACAGGCACCGGGCCTTTCCCAAAATACGGCGGCTTCACAGGCATTGGCCTTCTTCACAGGCACTGGGCCTTTCCATAGGCGCTAGGCCTCGCTCAGGGATAGAACCTCCGGAGATGTTGAATGTTCCACGCGTTCTGGACGGGTACTCCCTCCGGGGTCTCAAGTGCGCGGAGCCAGGCCTGGAAACATGAACAACCTTGAATGGGCCCTCCCACATTGGAGAGAGCTTGTGCAGCCCCTCCCTGGAGAGAACCCGTCTGAGCACGAGGTCCCCTACCTCAAGAGTTCTGGGGCAGATGTTGCGGCAGTGGTATCGCCGCAGCGCCTGTTGATACCTTGCCGCTCGTAGCGCGGCTTCTCGACGGCGTTCCTCCCCCAGCACGAGATCCGTCCCCCACATGGCGTCCTGCTGCATCTCGTCGAACGCCAGGACCCGTGTGGAGCGACACCTGACCTCGTGAGGGAGTACAGCTTCTGCTCCATATATGAGGAAGAACGGGGTCTCGCCAGTCGGCTTGGCCGCGGTTGTGCGGATAGACCACAACACGGACTGGAGCTCGTCGTACCAGCCCCTGCCGCAAGCCTCCAGCTTCTTCTTGAAGGTCCTGGCTTTGAGGCCCCTCAGGACCTCCGCGTTGGCTCGCTTGGCCTAGCCGTTGCTCCGGGGGTGCGCCACCGAGGCGTAGCATATCTGCGTTCCAAGGTTAGCACAGTACGTTTTGAAGAGATTACTGGTGAATTGCGAACCATTGTCGGTGATGATGCAGTTGGGCACCCCAAACCGGCTCACGAGACCCTTGATGAACTTGACTGCGGAGCCTGCTAGGATGGTGCGGACAGCTTCAACCTCGGCCCACCTGGTGAAATTGTCCACAACGACGTAGAGGTAGCGATAGCCCCCTGGCGCCCGAGGGAACGAGCCTAGAATGTCTAGCCCCCAAACTGCGAACGGCCACGAGAGGGGTATAGTCTGTAGATCCCCCGCCAGCTGTGTTGGAAATATGCCCTAGAGGCAATAATAAAATGGTTATTATTGTATTTCCTTGTTCATGATAATTGTCTATTGTTCATGCTATAATTGTATTATCCGGAAACCGTAATACATGTGTGAATACATAGACCACAACATGTCCCTAGTAAGCCTCTAGTTGACTAGCTCGTTGATCAATAGATGGTCATGGTTTCCTGATCATGGATATTGGATGTCATTGATAACGGGATCACATCATTAGGAGAATGATGTGATGGACAAGACCCAATCCTAAGCCAAGCACAAGATCGTGTAGTTCGTATGCTAAAGCTTTTCTAATGTCAAGTATCATTTCCTTAGACCATGAGATTGTGCAGCTCCCGAATACCATAGGAATGCTTTGGGTGTACCAAACGTCACAACGTAACTGGGTGGCTATAAAGGTGCACTGCGGGTATCTCCGAAAGTGTCTGTTGGGTTGGCACGAATCAAGACTGGGATTTGTCACTCCGTGTAAACGGAGAGGTATCTCTGGGCCCACTCGGTAGGACATCATCATTATGTGCACAATGTGACCAAGGAGTTGATCACGGGATGATGTGTTACGGAATGATTAAAGAGACTTGCCAGCAATGAGATTGAACAAGGTATCAGGATACCAACGATCGAATCTCGAGCAAGTACTATACCGGTAGACAAAGGGAATTGTATACGGGATTGACTGAATCCTTGACATCGTGGTTTATCTGATGAGATCATCATGGAACATGTGGGAGCCAACATGGGTATCCAGATCCCGCTGTTGGTTATTGACCAGAGAGATGTCTCGGTCATGTCTGCATTATTCCCGAGCCCGTAGGGTCTACACACTTAAGGTTCGATGACGCTAGGGTTATAGGGAAAGTATGTACGCGGTTACCGAATGTTGTTCGGAGTCCCGGATGAGATCCCGGATGTCATGAGGAGTTCCGGAATGGTCCGGAGGTAAATATTTATATATGGGAAGTCCCGTTTTGGTCACCGAAAAGGTTTCGGGTGCTATCGGTAACGTACCGGGACCACCGGGAGGGTCCCGGGGGTCCACCAGGTGGGGCCACCAGCCCCAGAAGGCTGCGTGGGCCAAATGTGGGAGGGGACCAGCCCCAGGTGGGCTGGTGCGCCCCCACCAAGGCCCAAGGCGCATGGAGAGTGGGAAGGGGGCAAACAGTAGGTCCAGATGGGCCTTAAGGCCCACCCTAGGGCGCCCCCCTCTTCTCTCCCCTTTGGCCGCCACCCTAGATGGCATCTAGGGCTGCCGCCCCCCTAGGGAGGGAACCCTAGAAGGGGGCGCAGCCCCTCCCCTCCCCCTATATATACTTGAGGTATTGGGGGCTGCCCAACACATGATTTGATCTCCCTCTTGGCGCAGCCCTACCTCTCTCCCTCCTCGTCTCTCGTAGTGCTTTGCGAAGCCCTGCTGGAGTCCCGCGCTCCTCCACCACCACCACGCCGTCGTGCTACTGCTGGAAGGAGTCTTCCCCAACCTCCCCCTCTCTCCTTGCTGGATCAAGGCACGGGAGACGTCACCGGGCTGTACGTGTGTTGAACGCGGAGGCGCCGTTGTTCGACGCTTAGATTGGAATCGACCGCGATCTGAATCGCTGCGTATACGACTCCACCAACCGCGTTCTTGCAACGCTTCCGCTTAGCGATCTACAAGGGTATGTAGATGCACTCCCCTTCCCCTCGTTGCTAGATTACTCCATAGATTGATCTTGGTGATGCGTAGAAAATTTTAAATTTCTGCTACGATCCCCAACAGTGGCATCATGAGCTAGGTCTATGCGTAGATTCTATGCATGAGTAGAACACAAAGTAGTTGTGGGCGATGATTTGTTCAATTTGCTTACCGTTACTAGTCTTATCTTGATTCGGTGGCATTGTGGGATGAAGCGGCCCGGACCGACCTTACACGTACTCTTACGTGAGACAGGTTCCACCGACTGACATGCACTTGATGCATAAGGTGGCTAGCGGGTGTCTGTCTCTCCCACTTTAGTCGTATCGGATTCGATGAAAAGGGTCCTTATGAAGGGTAAATAGAAATTGGCATATCGCCGTTGTGGTTTTGCGTAGGTAAGAAACGTTCTTGCTAGAAACCCATAGCAGCCACGTAAAACATGCAACAACAATTAGAGGACGTCTAACTTGTTTTTGCAGGGTATGCTATGTGATGTGATATGGCCAAAAGGATGTGATGAATGATATATGTGATGTATGAGATTGATCATGTTCTTGTAATAGGAATCACAACTTGCATGTCGATGAGTATGACAACCGGCAGGAGCCATAGGAGTTGTCTTAATTTATTTATGACCTGCGTGTCAATGAAAACGCCATGTAATTACTTTACTTTATTGCTAACCGTTAGCCATAGTAGTAGAAGTAACAGTTGGCGAGGCAACTTCATGAAGACACGATGATGGATATCATGGTGTCATGCCGGTGACGATGGTGTTCATGTCGCGCCTCGAAGATGGAGATCAAAGGCGCAAGATGATATTGGCCATATCATGTCACTTTATGATTTGCATGTGATGTTTGTCATGTTTACATCTTATTTGCTTAGAACGAGGTAGCATAAATAAGACGATCCCTCACTAAAATATCAAGAAAGTGTTCCCTCTAACTGTGCACCGTTGCTAAGGTCCGTTGTTCTGAAGCACCATGTGATGATCGGGTGTGATAGGTTCTAACGTTCGCATACAATGGGTGTAAGCCGGATTTACACATGCAATACACTTAGGTTAACTTGACGAGCCTAGCATGTACAGACATGGCCTCGGAACACGGAAGACCGAAAGGTCGAACATGAGTCGTATAGTGGATACGATCAACATGAAGATGTTCACCGATGATGACTAGTCCGTCTCACGTGATGATCGGACATGGCCTAGTTGACTCGGATCATGTATCACTTAGATGACTAGAGGGATGTCTATCTAAGTGGGAGTTCATTGAATAATTTGATTAGATGAACTTAATTATCATGAACATTGTCAAAAGGTCTTTGCAAATTATGTCGTAGCTCACGCTTTGGTTCTACCGTTTTAGATATGTTCCTAGAGAAAATTTAGTTGAGAGTTGACAGTAGGAATTATGCGGACTGGGTCCGTGAACTGAGGATTGTCCTCATTGCTGCACAGAAGGGCTATGTCCTTAATGCACCGCTCAGTGCGTTGAACCTCGAGCGTCGTCTGTAGATGTTGGGAAACATCTGACATACACGTTTTGATGACTACGTGATAGTTCAGTGCGTAATACTAACGGTTTAGAATTGTGGCACCAAAGACGTTTTTGAAACATCGCAGAACATATGAGATGTTCCAAAGACTGAAATTGGGATTTCATACTAGTACCCACGTCAAGAGGTATGAGACCTTTGACAAGTTTCTTAAGCCTGCAAACTAAGGGAGAAAAGCTCAATCGTTGAGCATGTGCTCAGATTGTCTGAGTACTACAATCGCTTGAATCGAGTGGGAGTTAATCTTCCTGATGGGATAGTGATAGTTCTCCATAGTCACTGCAACCAAGTAGTCCCAAAAATAATATAAAAGTGGAAAATAAAGCCCAATATAGTCCAAAACAGTAGATAATATAGCATGGAGCAATAAAAAATTATAGATACATTGGGGACGTATCAGTTGCCCTTTGAGAGTTATTCCTGGGCTGCGAGGCTCATTTCGAGCTGTGGAAGTGGTTATTTTGCCTCGTCCCTCGCACACAGAAGGGGTCACTTTATCAAGTGGGCGGAGCCGAAATATGGCGCATCGCCGAAACCAGATACTTGTCCGGTACTTCGAAGAAGACGTCCGAAGACTGGCCTTCGGAATGGTTTGATATGGAGGACGTCCCCCTTCCGGACCCTGTTCGGCGGGGTCTTCCCGAGTTCAACAACGCTCCTCCGAAGAAACGCCGAAGCTGGCGCCCACAGAGCCCCCAGGATTGACAGTAATCGAGGTTATGTCAATATGCATAATGCGGGGAGTGCAACCACTTCAATATCGAGGGCACCTCCTGTGGTGTTTTAACGGGGAAGACGATGCCACCCGTTGCGGGCATAAGGGACCGGACTCCACTGCTGCGTTAGCAAAAATTCCGTCCGAGTTGTTCAAGGGAGAGGAAGAGGAGTTCATCCGCATCAAGCCAGGGGATGGATTCTCCATGTACAACCCTCCAAGCTGGGTGAGTTATATCTCCTTACTCCCATTCTTCCCGCATTTTTTGTCGTAGGTACTTACCTTGCCATTTTACGGCAGGAACTGCAAAAAGCTATAAGGGAGGTCAACAACCCATCTCCACAACCAGGGGACCCTGACCGGGCCCTCGGTCCCGGACTCAAAGAAGATCCGGACATATTCGTGGAGCTGATAGACAGGAAGTTCTATCAATTGAGCTGTGATGACGCCATGGTGGCCATTATGGCCGACTATCCCGGACTGCTCCCTGCGTCGCACGTAAGAAAAACCAAAATCCCAACTCCAAAAACTAGGATCCCTTGTTAGACACTTCTCCTACCATATACATATGGTGTTTTACAGGGAAGGCATTCGGGACGCCGTGCCGAACCCGCAGCAACTCGCCAACAAGAGGCACCGAGGCCGGGTAGGCCAAAAAGGAAGGCGGTCAGGACGGAGACGCCAGCGCAGAGGTATGACAAAAAACCCCGCTCCGTGGTTGTCATCTTTCTCAAAATGTAATGACGTCCATGTTTCTTTAATAGAAAAATTGCTCGCCGGAATATGTCCGGAGAGGTTGCCGATCACGCTTCCACCAGTCGGGCTCCAGGGCCGGACATAGAGGCGGAAGCCGACATAGGGCGGACGCTGGATACTCCTCCTACAGAGGATGCAGATAGACTGTCCGCTACAAATTCAGAAGTGGAGAGCGCCATGAATCATAGGAGTCGCCGGGCCGTACTCCATGACGCTTGCTTCTCACCAGAGGCATTTGATGCCTTCAATTCTGGAGACGTGTACCTCCGTGCTGCTCAAAATGGTCTAGCCAGAGCCACGAACCAGTATGTAAGGGATGTACGGGTAAGTAAATCTGACGATTATATGTATCAGTAGCCCCTGAGACTTGAAACAGTTGACGCAACTGATTTAAGGATCAATATCTGTGCAGGTTCTTATGGAGAAGAATTCCCAACTGTCTCAAGAGCTGGATGAGTGCAGGGCCCAGCTGGAAGCCGCTGCTGCCACATTGAAGGAGTCCAAAAAGGGTCCTCCTAGTAACTCCTTTGTCTATTGCAAAGAATATCAGTACCAGGTTGTGTGCGGCGTATATGCACACCTAACAATAGATGTTGCAGGTGGCCCCGGAGTGAATCCGGAGGCCGTGGAGGCGGATACAACACGTGATGATCGACAGCGAAACGCTGGCGAGCGCGTGCTGACGCGAGTCAGGCAGGAGAAAAATGATCTCCAAGATGCCAATATCCGTCTGGGCATGGAACTGAAGGACGTCCGAGCCCAGCTTGCGGACTCCATGAAGGAGAATAAACGGCTTCAGCGCGGCATTTTTAGTAAGTGCTTGAACAAACTTTTTAAAGGAGTTTGGTGAAGAAGCCTGCTAACAGCGTTATATAGGCAGGTATGCTAACGGGTCGTCCCGCGGAGGAGATGCCCGGGTCCTCGGGTGATCTTCTGCCAGAGCTCTCACAACTGCACGAACAAGTTCGGCAGGTGATGCAGAGTATTGCCCAAGACTTGTGGCCGTCCGCGTCCCCGCCAAGAGGCATGGGGGAGCTTATAGAGAAGCTGAAGGGAGCACGACAGCGCTTCCGGTTATGGAAGATATCAGCCTGCCGACAAGGTGCACGAGAAGCCTGGGCTATGGTGAAGACACGATACACCAAGGCTGACCCAAACCACATGGCCGAGGTCGGACCTGTGGGGCCTGATGGGAAAGAGATCCCTGTCAGTTTAGTGTATGATCAAGTAGAGTTAGCCACAAAGTATTCCCAACAGGATTGTAGGCTAGACATCCTGTTGGATGGTATAGAAGAAGAATTTAATCAGTCTTAGTGATTGTGTACTTCAAGTGACATATGTAATGTCCCTAGCCGGATTGTAAATCATTTGTCACGGCGGACCTTTTCGCTTCGACCTCTGGACCCGATTGTCCGGAGTGTATCCGAATACCCACCCGATTATATAAAAACCGGGGTATGCATGGAAACCAGGCATAGGGGTCATAAGTCCTTGAACAGACAAGTATCCAACTAGTTATGTTATATTACATGGGTAGTAAGAAACATCTTCTAGGGAGAATAGTTCCGTTAAGGGTTCCTTTCCCTGGGTACGCATGCCCTAATGTGCATGTCCAAACTACGAGATGCAGTTTAAAAGCATCTGGGGGCGTGCAGTAATTTAAATGAAAGTCATCTTTTATTCACCGACCGAATATTCCCTTAAGAACACTAGCTTTAGGCTTCACCCAGTCTGAGGTACACATCCGGCTGACCCGACAGTAACAATCGCAGAGGTGCTCCCCTTATACCCTAGCCGAATTAACGTGAACGTAGGACATAAACACAAGAGCCAGGCAACCCAGCTTGGCCAAAACTTAAGTCATATCGATGCATATAATGGCGAAAAAGGGTACATGCGGAAGAATAACAGATCTGCGGGGCATGAAGCCCGGAAAAATAATTAGATTAAGCTTATGTATAGGAAGCCCCCAGGTATATTGAGCGCGGTTAGCGCGTCGAGATTGTGTAACCAAGACACAGGTTTAGCCGTTTAGGGCTTTGAAGAGAAAAGAGAGAAAGAAAGAGGGAAAAACACATGTGCAAAAAATTCATGGAGGTAAGGAGACGAACATAGAGTCCGGCGCTAGGCGTAGAATCTTCAGAGTCTGACTGCGTTGCATGGGTTTGGCGAGTCGATTATTCGATGCATCCCGCAGGCGGTACGCTCCACCGGTCAGAACTTGGTCGATAATGAAGGGACCTTCCCATTTGGGCTTGAGCTTGTCCTTTTTCTTCTTCGGCAGGCGCAGAACTAGTTCACCAACGTTATAGGTTTTGGCCCGCACTTCTCTGCTTTGATACCTTCGAGCCTGTTGTTGATAGAATGCGGAACGGGCTTTTGCCATGTCGCGCTCCTCCTCCAGGGCATCCAAACTGTCCTGCCGATCGAGCTCGGCCTCTCTTTCTTCGTACATGCGCACTCAAGGTGAGTCATGAATTATGTCGCAAGGCAGCACCGCCTCAGCGCCGTACACCATAAAGAACGGTGTGTATCCGGTAGTGCGATTCGGCGTGGTCCGCAGCGCCCATAGTACGGAGTCGAGCTCCTCTACCCAATGGGTGTCTGATTCCTTTAAGGACTGGACTAATCTGGGTTTAATACCACTCATGATAAGACCATTCGCTCGTTTGACTTGACTGTTAGTTTGCGGATGATAGACAGAAGCATAATCGAGCTTGATGCCCATGTTGCTGCACCAAAGTTTCACCTCATCGGCTATAAAGTTCGTGCCGTTGTCCGTGATGATGCTGTGGGGAACGCCATAACGGTGTATAACCCCAGATATGAAGTCTATCACCGGTCCGGATTCAGCCGTTTTGACAGGTTTGGCTTCTATCCATTTGGTGAATTTGTCCACCATGACCAGTAAGTATTTTCTCTTATGGGTTCCCCCTTTGAGGGGTCCGACCATATAGAGCCCCCAGACCGCAAAGGGCCAAGTAATGGGGATGGTTTGGAGGGCGGTAGGTAGCATCACTACTAGGGAAAACCTTATACACAGAACATTAGCAGTAGCGCGGGATAAAAACGCACGCTGGTGCTAATTAGCAGCAACGCGGTATTTTAAACCGTGCTACAGATACAGTTATAGCAGTAGCGCGCCCGAGTACAAAAGCGCTACTACTAAAATTCCCACGGCTTAGCCGATAGGCTACACATAGTAGTAGCGATCTACGTGGAACCGTGCTACCACTACTTGTTTTGTAGCAGCGCGTTTACGAACAATGGCGCTACTGCTAATGAAAATAAAATTAAATGGAAAGCAAATAAAAATGCGAAGGAATAGCAGTAGCGCTTGTTAAGAAACGCGCTATAGCTACCGTAGCAGCAGCGCACTTCCTGGAACGCGCTACTGCTACTTTTAACTTAACCGCGCAGTTCGTTCTTCCCCCACGGCCACTTCCCCCAAATCCCTACTCCTCAGCTGTCGCCGCCCTGCATCGTCGTCGGCCGCCGTGTGTGACCCGTCGCTCTCTGCACACCTTCGACGCCGCCCCACCCCCGACCGCGACCTCGACGCCGCCCCCGACCCCGACCTCGACAACCCCCACCCCCCCTACATCGCCACCCTCCGCCGTGCGCCCGCCGCCCCGACCCCGTCCCCAACCCCGACGCCGCGTGCCCCGCTCCCTAACTCCACCGGCGCCAGAGGTGAGCACGCCCTCCTCCTCCTCCCCTACCTCTGCCTAGCTAGGGTTCTTAGGGTTAGATTTCAGAGTTCATCTAATTAGTTAGGGTTCATCAAATTAGATGCTAATTATGGCAGTAGTTGTTAAGTAGAATTAGTTTTAGAGTTCATCGAATTAGTTAGGATTAAATTTTAGAGTTCATCAAATTAGTTAGGGTTAAATTTTAGTAAGTGTTTAATAGAATTAGTAAGAAAATTAATATAACTAGTTGAACTCATTTATTTTTAGTAAAAACTAGTTTATTTTTATTTGTAGTAAGTGCTTAATTAAACTAGTTGAGTTAATACAACTATTTTATTTTTAGTATGAAAATTAATATAACTAGTTCATTTTTTAGTTAAAGCAACTATTTTATTTTTAGTAAGTAAATTAATAAACTAGTTGAACTACTTTAGTTGTAGTTGAACTAGTTTAGTAAGTAAATTAATAAACTAGTTGAACTAGTTGAGTTAATAGAACTAATGTATTTTTAGTAAGATAATTAATATAACTAGTTGAACTACTTTATTTTTAGAAAGAACTAGTTTTTTTCTATTTATAGTAAGTTTATATTTAGTAAGAACTAATTGAATTAATAAAACTAGTTGAACATGTCATATTTGCTCAAATAGGATATGTGGTTGCCCAAGTGGCCATTCATGTTCAGTTTACACCTCCGAGTGGCCTATGTTTTGCCAGAGTGTTGATTAATTTCCGTTCCGGCAAATTTCAGGCGCTCGATATGTCCTTTTTTAGCAAAGGTCATGCCGGATTCTTCCGTGAATTCTGGCATGACTTGTGCTAGAATATGTAGGAAATATCGAGTGGCCTGGATTTTCTCGAAAAATAATGATCTAATTTAGGTTTTTAGTACATATATTTAATTGTACAAGTTTAATCTTTGAATTATGAACATAGGAAATGTCGTACTCGGACGGCGACAGTCTCCCGGGGGAGTGCAGCTGGTGCCACGACGATCGAGGTATGTGCGACATGTTCGTTGAGCTGGACGAAGATCGACGCTTCAACATTAAGCTCGAGGAGACCTTCGATGTTGAAATGGTACGCAACAACGACAAGTGTTTTTTTCGTAATTAAGCATGACTTCAACTATTTCAACGTATAATTTTCATCTTTTACAATTCGACTAGCTTATCCCATGCCATGCAAGACGCTATGTCTTGGAGAGGATGGGTTTTGAAGACCATGAAAATTTTCAAACAAAGAAAATACACCTAAGGACCCATCATGATATCGATTTTGAAGTAAATCTGTACAATTCTCAAAGCGTAACCCATTTTGGTTGCCAAAATTGGGAAGCACCTTGCAAAATGTATGGTTTTTATGAGGGTATGATTGTCACCATGGTGATCCTGACATCGAGCAAGACAATATGGACATTTGGGTCCTTGTTGATACGCTTCCAATTCTACCGCAATGTGAGTTTCTCAAACATAGTTATTAACTAATTTATATTGTTTATTTCAAAATAGTTGACTGCTTATTTCCATTGACAGCTTATTTTGAATCTTCAAAGAATGTGCAGAAGATGGTAGACAAAACCCACTACACTGATGGCTCCGAATTAACTTATAAGGAGAAAAGTCATCTGATTGCTTATTGTACTTATCTTGAGAATTACAATACCTATTATCGAACTCCTACAAATTATGGTGAATACGTGCCACTAGTGCACATGTTGAACCACGGTAACTTCTATGGAGATACCCTGGTAAGATTTTTTACTATTACGACATCCGTGAATCTTTTGCATACTTCTAAAACTAGTACATCATTGCTAACTATGAAGTTATTACTATGTTTTTCAACAGAAAATCCCGATGGATTGTGTGCCTCATCTGATGTATCAGAATGGTTGCCTTGCAGTTCTGAACATACAGCCAGGTCAATCTAAGGAGCTCACCTATGCATATCAGATTTCTAAAACCGGTGAACACATGCTAATCAAAGAATGGAAAAAAATGTTTGGACATTCGCAAGGAGGTTCTTGGAAGTAAATTAAGCAAAATGCAAGAATTGGAGATAGGATAATCTCCATTCTCCATAATGGAGAGTCAGGGGCTATCTTGTTTTTTGCTATTTTACCTTAGAGAATATAGTAGGTCCTAAGAGAATGTAGTAGGTCCTATGAGGTACAATATGTTTATTATGTGATACAATGTGTTAGAGTTGATGATGAGGAATACTTGTGATTACGACTAGTGACCAATTTGCTATGTGATGTCTCATTGATGAAAACGATGATCTTGAGGAGGTGTTATATGACAATGATGTATTATGATGATAAGTTGTTAATGATATGATGATGATGATATTTATTATATCATTGGGTGAAAGAACCACGGATTAGTTTCAAGTGGATGTCCATCCACTTGAAACTAGTCCACGGTTCTTTCACCCCATGATGTAATAACTCATTATGATGTAAAAACAATTTCTAAATTCCTGTTGTATGAAAACTTGTGTAAAGGTGTATGAATACAACATGAAATAAAAAAGAAATAAAATACGAAATAATAGTAGCAGCGCGGGCAGGGAGAAGCGCTACTACTAATTACCAGTAGCGCTCCTCCGAGAAGTCGCTACTACTAAGTCGATTTAGCAGTAGCGTGGGCGGAGGCACGCTACTGCTATACGTTAGCTATAGTGCCTTATCAGTAGCGCATCGCCCCGCGCTACTGATAGGCCTAAAACCCACGCTGCTGCTAGGCTTTTCCCTAGTAGTGCATGTGGCTTTGGTTTGCAAAAAGCTGGCAACCAACACAATGTTGAACCAGATGCTGTGCATTTTCTCGGGCCGTTGGCCAATAAAAACCTATATGGAAGGCCTTACTTACAAGGGCCCGGGCTGCTGTGTGGTGGCCGCCGAGTCCGGCATGGATTTCTGCCAACAGCTTCCGCCCTTCCTCTTCGGAGATGCACTTTGAAGGACTCCAGTTGTGCTTTTCTTATAAAGGTCTCCCTCATGGACCTTGTAGGCTTTAGATCGCCGCACTATGCAGCGCGCCTCATTTTGGTCCTCGGGTAATTCATGTCTAGTTAGGTAGGCCAGGAATGGTTCTGTCCACGGGGCGATGACGACCATTATCACGTGGGCGAAAGGTGTTATTTCGGTGGCCGAGCCTCCGATTGTGTCAGAATGTTCGGTGTCTGGGGTTGTGGCTGGGTCCGGCCTAATTTTGCCGGTGTCCCCTTCCCATACCACGGATGGTTTAAACAGTCTTTCCAGGAAGATGTTTGGTGGGACAGGGTCGCGTTTAGCGTCGATACGAGCTAGGATGTCCGCTGCCTGGTTGTTTTCCCGAGCCACATGGTGGAATTCCAGCCCCTCGAACTGGGCTGACATTTTGAGGACGGCATTGCGATATGCCGCCATTTTTGGATCCTTGGCATCGAAGTCTCCATTTATTTGGGATATTGCGAGGTTCGAGTCCCCACGCACCTCTAGGCGTTGGATGCCCATGGAGACTGCCATCCGGAGGCCGTGTAGTAGGGCCTCGTATTCGACTGCGTTATTGGAGTCTATATATAGTATTTGGAGCACGTATTGCACCGTGTCTCCGGTGGGGGACGCCAGGATGACGCAAACCCCTAGACCAGCCAGCATTTTAGAGCCGTCGAAGTGCATGATCCAATTGGAGTATGCGCCGTATTCTTTAGGGAGTTCGGCTTCTGTCCATTCGGCTACGAAATCGGCCAATACTTGTGACTTAATGGCTCGTCGTGACTTATATGTTATGTCGAATGGGAGGAGCTCAATGGCACATTTGGCAATCCGGCCCATGGCATCACGGTTGTTTATTATGTCATTGAGTGGTACTTCGGATGCCACTGTGACCGAACACTCTTGAAAGTAGTGTCGTAATTTCCAGGATGCCATAAATACCGCGTATGCTATCTTTTGGTAATGTGGGTACCGTGATTTGCATGGAGTGAGGACGGTGGATACATAATATACCGGCTTTTGAAGCAGGAATTTATGTCCGGCCGTCTCTCGTTCGACGATGAGCACTGCGCTTACAACTTGGTGAGTTGCCGCTATGTATAATAGCATTGGTTCACCAACAGTTGGCGTGGCCAGGATTGGGTTGGCGGCCAGGATGGCTTTCATTTGTTCCAGTCCGGCCGTGGCTGCGTCCATCCACTTGAAGTGTTCGGTGCGCCTAAGAAGGCGATAAAGGGGAAGTGCCTTTTCTCCTAATCGGGAGATAAAGTGGCTTAAGGCCGCCATGCATCCAGTCAATTTCTGGATTTTCTTGAGGTCAGTTGGGACAGCCAACTGTGACAGAGCTCGGATTTTAGCCAGATTTGCTTCAATTCCTCTACTGGAGATGATGAAGCCTAGGAGCTTTCCGGCGGGAACGCCGAAGATGCATTTTTCCGGATTGAGCTTAATGTCGTATGTTCGGAGATTGGTGAACGCGAGCCTCAAGTCGTCTATTAAAGAGTCGACGTGTCTGGTTTTAATGACCACATCGTCTACATATGCCTCCACAGTCTTGCCGATCTGCTTTTCAGACATGTCTGGATCATATGCTGATATGTTGCGCCGACATTTTTGAGCTCGAAGGGCATTGTGTTAAAGCAGAAGGGGCCGCATGGTGTTATAAATGCTGTTGCGGCTTGATCAGACTCCGCCATCTTAATCTGGTGGTAACCGGAGTATGCATCGAGGAAGCACAATGATTCGTGTCCCGCGGTAGCGTCGATGATTTGATCGATGCGAGGGAGTGGGAAGGGATCCTTTGGGCAAGCCTTGTTAAGGTCTTTGAAGTCGACACATAGGCGCCAGGATTTGTCCTTCTTTGGTGCCATTACCAGGTTTGCTAGCCAATCTGGATGTTTTATTTCTTTAATGAATCCGGCTTCCAGTAGCTTGGCCAGCTCCTCTCCCATGGCTTGTCGCTTACGTTCAGAGAAACGCCGAAGAGTCTGCTTGACCGGCTTGAATCCTTTCAGAATATTAAGGCTATGCTCGGCCAATCTGCGTGGGATTCCTGGCATGTGTGAAGGATGCCAGGCGAATATGTCCCAATTCTCGCGCAGAAACTCCCGTAGTGCGGCATCTACAGCGGGGTCTAACTGTGCCCCAATGGATGCTGTTTTTGTAGGGTCCGTTGGAAGGACTTAGAATTTAACTATTTCGTCCGCTGGTTTAAAGGAGGTGGACTTGGATCTTTTGTCTAGTATCACGTCGTCCCTGTCCACCATGGAGCACAGCGCGGTTAACTCCTCCGCCACAAGGGCTTCGGATAATGCCTCGAGGGCTAGTGCGGCTGTTTTGTTCTCGGCGCGGAGTGCTATGTCCGGATCACTAGCTAGAGTGATAATTCCCTTAGGTCTGGGCATTTTGAGCTTCATGTACCCGTAATGGGGTATGGCTTGAAAAATCATGAATGCCTCCCGCCCTAGAAGGGCGTGGTATCCGCTACTGAACGGGGCCACTTGGAATGTAATTTCTTCGGACCTGTAATTCTCCGGAGTGCCGAATACCATATCAAGTGTTATTTTCCCAGTGCAACGTGCCTCCTGACTAGGGATGATTCCTCGGAAGGTCGTACTGCTTTGTTCAATACGGTTGCTGTCTATGTCCATTTTTTGGAGAGTTTCCTCATAGATGAGGTTTAATCCGCTGCCGCCATCCATGAGCACCTTAGTGAGCCGAAAGCCGTCCACAATTGGATTGAGGACCAAAGCAGCGGGTGCTCGGGCTGTTTGGAATTTAAGCTCGTCACTGGCATTGAAGGTGATAGCCATGTCACTCCATGGATTTATTGCTGCCACGTGGCAGACTTCGGCAAGGCCGCGAAGTGCTCGCTTGCACCTATTATTTGAGGCGAAGGTCTCGAAGACCGTTAATACTGTGTTGTTATCCGTGGGGAGGTGCTCTGAGGTATTTTGTGTGAGAAGATCCTCACCGCTTTTGGCCACCTGCCAGAGTACCCAACATGCTCTAAGGCTGTGTGTTGATATGGTATCCGCTGTACTATGGATTTTGCAGGGCCCGTTTAGCCATCCCTCCAATACGGTTCCACGCCCTGTAGTGGGCTTTTGCTTCTTTGTAATTGAGTCGGGCAACTTATAAGTGTGCGCCCTTTTGGTTCGGGTTGGGGGATTTGTCAGAGCCGGATTATCCCAAAATTGCGTTTGGGTTTTCCAGGCACTTTCCATCGCACAGTATTTCCGTACTATGTCCGCCAAGTTAGCGAAGGTGCTACGCACGACGACTTATGGCGTTGAGGACTCCCTTGTCCGTGCAATTGTTGCAAAAGAACGAAATTGCATCTTCCTCGCGACAGTCCTTGACCTTGTTCATTACAAGGAGGAATCTGGCCCAATAGTGATGTACCGTCTCTTGGGGCGCTTGCCTAATGTGGGAAAGATAGTTTGTATCTGGGTGGGTGGGTGGATTTAAGTCCAGAGCTAATCTGTGATCCTGGGGTAGGGGAATTTCCGATCTTGGAAGTTCGGGCTCCGAGACATTGCCCTGTGGGTTCGGTATGCGGCCTGATTCTGGATTCAGGGTTAGGGTGGGGTCCTCCCACGAGCGCGTATCCTGTTCGGAGAGCTCGGGAATCCGGACATAGTTCGTCCTCAGGATAGAGGGAGAATCACCGCATTGCTCCTCCACCACTGCTATTTGATGGGTGACCGGCAGAGAGTTAATCTCCCCTTGGTCGGGTTTAAGCCCGATCCGATCATAGTCCGTAGTGACTCCCGGAGCGGCAATGCGATCCAAGAGCTCGTTCAAAGAGGAGAGCTCCATTGGATCCATCTGCTCAGCAAATTTTGAGCCAATGTGGAGGCTATTTTCGATGACCCGAGAGGTCATCGTCGGCGCAGCGGCCGAGCGGGCGGTCATGACGAAGCCGCCTAGTCGGAGAGTTTGGCCTACAGCCAGGGCTCCCCAGAGGTGATGTTGTCCTTGACAACGAGGTGAGCCATCTTCCTTATGATGACGACACAGTGGAACTCTCAATGAAAGCACCAATGTTGGTGTCAAAACCGGCGGATCTCGGGTAGGGGGTCCCGAACTGTGCATCTAAGGTCGATGGTAACAGGAGACACGGGACATGATGTTTACCCACGTTCGGGCCCTCTCTATGGAGGTAATACCCTACTTCCTGCTTGATTGTTCTTGATGATATGAGTATTACAAGAGTAGATCTACCACGAGATCAGAGAGGCTAAACCCTAGAAGCTAGACTATGGTATGATTGTATCTTGTCCTACGGACTAAAACCCTCCGGTTTATATAGACACCAGAGGGGGCTAGGGTTACACAAGGTCGGTTACAAAGGAGGAAATATACATATCCGTATTTCCTAGCTTGCCTTCCACACCAAGTAAAGTCCCATCTGGACACGGGAGGAAGTCTTCAATCTGGTACCTTCATGGTCCAACAGTCCGGCCGAAGGATATAGTCCGGCTGTCCGGAGACCCCCTAATCCAGGACTCCCTCAGCTGGCCAGGGCGGCGATGGACCGGTGGTGGGGAGTTGTTTCAGGGCAGCGAGGCAGCGCTGAGGCCGGCGGTTCAGCCGGTGGTTGCTGGCGGCTCAGGGGGGTGCGGGTTGAAGATGAACTGCATGCCCTCCCTAAACTACATGTCAAGTGCCTCTCCGCTACCATTGCGTTCAGTTTCGATAGTAACATTCAGATTCCACAGTAAATTTCAGTTTCGACAGTTAAGTTCAGAGTCAACAGTTTTTACCTCATCTGTTGTAGTCAGGTGGTTTTTGGTGATGTAAATTTTACATCTATTTTACATCATGTATTGGAGATGCTAATAGAAGCCCACTTGATATTGACGATGTCTGTCTTGTGCTCCTTCAGCCTTGACGTCCTGTTCACCTCTCGGACTCCAAGTCAGGTCCAAACTAATGTTCAAACTTGAGTTCTAAATTATTTGTGGGGCACATATCGAGGAAGCAATGAATAGTATCTCTGTCTAATATCTGGTTCACCTAGGGTATGCCTATGTTGTTCATCTTGGGTGCGAAACAAATAGTGAAGCAATCATCATCTATCGTTTTATTAAATTAAAGCAATCATCAGCCTACTATCATTATTTTTGGATCCATCCACTAGTTGTTACCATCACTCTAAATTTATGCATGCTCTCCTTACATAATCGCACCATATGTTTTCGTATGCATGTCAGATATTGTACACAGTCATGTTGAACATGTAGAGAAAAAGAGAAGAGTTTTGCGCGGCAATACAATGTCATGCAGACATCGCTCCATGGTGGGTTCAATGGAAAACCCTCCCCCGCCTCTCCAGATTGTAATCCAGAGGAAGATATCTATTCTGAGGTGGATTCAGACGTAGCTGACCACTCCTATTTACCCCAAGGTGTTTTCACTACCTTGGCATGATGATGTTAGTCATATCATGCATATGTTGCCTTGCAGTGCCTACTTTTGACATCATATATGTCATCTGCTTAGTTTAGACATGTTCTATAATGCCACATGTTTAGTTTCTATATCATATATGGGAATTATGCAGTCTCATGTCTTTTAGCCAGCCATAATATATGTGAAATGTGCAATGCCATCCTGTTTAACCAGGCATCATATATTTGAATGATGTCTTGCCCATCCTTTTCTTCATTACATTTCCATTTGTCAACAATGTTTGTACATTAAACTACTCTTCCCGTGAATCAGACATTTGGGTGGGAGATGGAAAAATCTAGAGTGAAAACAAGGCCTTCAGAGCAGACAGTGCTACCTGTCAAAGCAGATCTCTTGTTGGGTCCCGATAGCTCCTCAGAGATGGATTCAGAGACAGATGACCAGTCCTATTCTCCCACCCATGTGTATGCTCTAACTTGGCACGATTATACTGCTGATATCATGCATATGGTGTCTTGCATTGCATAGTTTAGACATCATATACACAATATGCAACACCATGTTCTTAGTTTAGACATCATATCAAATGCCCTCTGTTTAGCATATAAATCACATATGTGAATGAAATCATGCGATCCTCATTACTTAGATAACATGTATGTGAATTATGTCATGCGATCCTGTTTAGTTATTCATCATATCTTTGAATTATGTTATGCTATGCTATCTAATTTAGATAGACATCATATATGTGAAATTATGTCATGCTATCCGGTTTAGTTAAACAATATACATGTCAACTATTTCATGCCCTCTTTTTTCCACACTATCTATTGCATCTGTCTCTCATACAATGTCTGTACATTCAACTATGTTTCCTGTTTATCAGCCATTTGAATTGGAGCGGGTGATGCCAGTATCTAGCGGACTAAAACACGGTCTTCAAATAAAACAGTGCTACCTCTTGGTGGAGATAGCACCCCGGTTGTACATGCACAAGAACCAGTCCTACCACACATAACCCAGACTCTCGCAGATTGTACCCCTACTACGATGGTCAGAGAACCAGCTTCACCCAAGCTAACCCCAACCCCAGCAGATAGTAACCTAGTTCCGGTTGACACAGCACCATCTCCACCATAGAGCTCCCAAACAAGAGCAGTTAGTAAGGCAGCTCCAGTGCCCAAAGGGCCAGTACTACCACGGCGAACCCCAACTCCACCAGTCAGTATGCCTATTCCTATGGAGGAAGCACAACCAGCCAGTTGTAGTTTAGCATCTATCGCATTTGATGTTGTTAAATCCTATGTGCGTATCTTCCCATCTTGGAAATTTTATACTGAAGATGAAGGAAAATGACAGTTGCAGGTGTTTGTCCAGGAGTTATGTGTAATTAATGTTATTCATGGCAATTACTTTGCTCTGTCCCATACATCCTACATCCATGATGGTTATAATATAGCAAATTTTCCCATTTTTCTCTATAGAGAAGGACCGATTTGGAAACTCAGGATGAGGTAACCTGTGCTAATACCTCTACTATCTTCAAGAATGATTGGTGGTAGTATCGGAATTACCTGAAGAAAACGTACTTCACCGGCAAAGAAACTCATCAAATTCCCTTACGTTCTCCTGAGACACATTTACTGGGCGATGACTGGGAACGCCTTGTTCTGTACTGGTCCCGAACCAAGAATGTGGTAAGGTATATGAGCTCTTTTTCTATTTTTAAGTACTATATTATTGCGTCTTACTGTACTCTGTTCATGTAGAGCAAGTGCCTAAACCTGAAGAACAACTGTTCTAATTTAAGATTCCATTGCTATCATAGTTCAAAAAAGCGCTAGGCATTAATTGTGCATTTTGCCACCGCCTTGCGCTTTACTGACCAAATCGCAAGGATCTAATCAAAACTCCAATGGAACAACAGGTATGTTCACGCATGTTTCTTTAACAGGTTTTCTCTTATCAATAGCTCTGTTGATTTCAATTTCAGTTGTGTATACATTTGACTTCTCATATCATGCACATTCGTAACATCACAACAGAGCCAATAGTGTTGTTGTACATGTAGACCCGTGGTACCCATCTGAAATCTTGTTGTGTCGTGTAGTTTCCCACGCTTTGTATTCTTTCACTGTTCCTTTGTCTTGAACTGATATGATTTGAACCGTGTCTCTATTTTGATTTTGCAAGACAATGTAGTGAACAATGGACATAAATATATGTTTATTTGATGCTTTTATTATGTACTAGTACTTGGCAATAGAAGACTTGGTAGTTTAATCCTGTCCACCTTACTAATGAACTGGTTCACCGAAATGAGTTTCATATACTAGTACATGCTAAACCTATTATGTGTCTGCTTGTTTCTTCTTTTAGAATGCTGACAGAATATTGGGGAAGAGTGCCTTATTCAGCAATGGTAAAGGAAGTAATGCAGATAAGGTTCAGGAGAGTGACACATCCTTGTTGGTCTCCAACGAAGCTGATAAAACAGCAAAGGAAGACTATCTCGAAGACAGTGAGACAACCCCAAAGTCTAGTCTTGGTTTAGTGTTCGAGTTACAGGCCACTACCGCTTGCACAAGCTATTCAAACTCACTGTCTGAATCAGTTCGGTTTCTTGAGTCTCAACTACAAGCTGAAACACATCGATCAGCTATGCTGCGACAAGAAGCGGAAGGACTACGGAAGTCCCTGGAGCATTCAGATGCATACTTTCTGGTGCAACAACAAGCGTTGGAGGATTTTAGCGCCAAACGGGACAAAGCTAATAAGCTTGCTAAGCTTACTGCCAGCATGGTGGATACCCACGATAACGTTTCTTGAGCTCTTCTGAAGTTGTTTCAGTTATGCTCTTCTTTTGCTGCCGCGTTTATTTGCACTGGTGGCCAATTTTGACGGCCAGTGTATGTAATATGCTGCTTTGTTCCCTATATTTGCACTGGTGGCCAACTTTGATGCCCAGTGGGTGTAATATGTGTAATAGCGGTAATAGACTAGCGTTAATTGCTTGCTTATTCATTTCCTTATTGTCTTGTTTAGTTGTTTTCTTGTAGTCACTGTAGTTCTTTTTTTGTGTTTTTCTAGTGGCCACAATAACCTATTTTTGGAAACTAGGCCAAAATAATCATGGCAACACACGGACTGTTGTAACCATGGGCCTCCTGCAGGCCGTATGATCCATGGGCCTTCTACGGTCCGTAGGATCCATTGGCCTTCTATACGGGCCGTAGGATCAATGGGCCTTCTACGGGCCGTACGATCCATGGGCCTTTTATGGGCCGTACGATCCATGGGCCTTCTACAGGGCGTATCATCATTTCACCAATCATGGGCCATACTATTCATGGACCATAACAGGCCATTAATAGGCCGTATTTGATAACTCTATGAAAACAGCCCAACGGTTTTTTTTCATGAAAACGACCTAACGTTTTATTGGGCCACAAACGGGCCGACTGTAACCACGGGCTGAATTTGGCCCACAAGCAGAAAATGATAGTAACGGGTCGTAAGTAACCGAATGCTGGAAATGAACCCAAGAATAAATGGGCCCAGAGAAGGCCAAAAGATTACCTGGGCTGGAAACGGACGAATGGAATAATGGGCCATTAATGGGTATGAAGTGATACACTATTCATTACAGGCCAGTTTCACCACGGGCCGTTAATGGGCCAAGAGTTACAAAGGGCCTCATATGGGCCAAAAGACGTCATGGGCCATACATGGGCCGGAAGTTAAAACAGGCCAGAATCATATTGGACGGCCCAGATGATGGTACTGGGCCTAATTTAGAGAGGTCATAACGGGCCCTGGGTTATCGGGCTATAAATGGGCTATATGCGAACAGACCGTTAACAGGCTTTCCGTGGGCCAGCCCGCCACCTTTTTACCATGTCAAACGGGCCATCCTTTTCACAGGAATGGGCCTCTCTTGGCCCGTGCCATGTGCTACCTCTTGAGCACTGCGTTGGGTTTCCCTTGAAGAGGAAAGGGTGATGTAGCAAAGCAGCGTAAGTATTTCCCTTAGTTTTTGAGAACCAAGGTATCAATCCAGTAGGAGACCACGCGCAAGTCACCTCGTACCTACACAAACAAATAAGAACCTCGCAACCAGAGCGATAATAGGGTTGTCAATCCCTTCACGGCCACTTGCAAGAGTGAGATCTGATAGAGATAATAATAATAAGATAAATATTTTTGGTATTTTTATGATATAGATTGAAAGTAAAGATTGCAAAATAAAATAGATTGGAAACATGTATGATGGAGAATAGACCCGGGGGCCATAGGTTTCACTAGTGGCTTCTCTCAAGATAGTATAAGTATTACGGTGGGTGAACAAATTACTGTCGAGCAATTGATAGAAAAGCGAATAATTATGAGAGTATCTAGGTATGATCATGTATATAGGCATCACGTCCGTGACAAGTAGACCGACTCTTGCCTGCATATACTACTATTACTCTACACATCGACCGCTATCCAGCATGCATCTAGAATATTAAGTTCATAAGAACAGAGTAGCGCCTTAAGAAAGATGACATGATGTAGAGGGATAAACTCATGCAATATGATATAAACCCCATCTTTTTATCCTCGATGGCAACAATACAATACGTGTCGTTTCCCTTTCTGTCACTGGGATCGAGCACCGCAAGATTGAACCCAAAGCTAAGCACTTCTCCCATTGCAAGAAAGAACAATCTAGTAGGCCAAACCAAACTGATAATTCAAAGAGACTTGCAAAGATAAACCAATCATACATAAAAGTATTCAGAGAAGATTCAAATATTGTTCATAGATAGACTTGATCATAAACCCACAATTCATCAGATCTCGACAAACACACCGCAAAAGAAGATTACATTGAATAGATCTCCAAGAGAGTTGAGGAGAACTTTGTATTGAGATCCAAAGAGAGAGAAGAAGCCATCTAGCTACTAGCTATGGACCTGAAGGTCTGAAGTAACTACTCACACATCATCGGAGGGGCCATGGAGTTGATGGAGAGGCCCTCCGTGATCAATGCCCCCTCCGGCGGAGCTCCAGAAAAGGCCCCAAGATGGGATCTCTTGGGTACAGAAGGTTGCGGCGGTGGAAATAGGGTTTCGTGGTGCTCCTGGATGTTTGCGGGGTATATGGATATATATAGGAGGAAGAAGTAGGTCGATGGAGCAACGAGGGGCCCACGAGGGTGGAGGGCATGCCAGGGGGGTAGGCGCGCCCCCTGCCTCATGGCCTCCTCGATTGTTTCTTGACATCCACTCCAAGTCTCCTGGATCAAGTTTGTTCCAAAAATAACGCTCCCGAAGGTTTCATTCCGTTTGGACTCTGTTTGATATTCCTTTTCTGTGAAACACTGAAATAGGCAAAAAACAACAATTTGGGTTGGGCCTCCGGTTGATAGATTAGTCCCAAAAATAATATAAAAGTGTAAAATAAAGCCCATTAACATCCAAAACAGATAATATAATAACATGGAACAATCAAAAATTATAGATATGTTGGAGATGTATCACCACATGTCGACGTATCGTAGGCGCCTTGGGTCCAATGAGTGGATGACATCTGTCCCAACGGTGAGCCGACACGTGTTTCCTCCAGCCAATGATGATTTTACACGTGGAAAATCCCCATTGGTCGGGGCTGTTAACGGGTTATCGGATCCAAAACTGGACCCGATAGCTTAACGGCGTCCGGTTACGGTGGATGCCACGTGTCGGTCACCCTTAACGAAAGCACTTCTGTGACGAGCGATTTATCGTCATGGAAGTGGACACTTCTGTGATGATAATGTTGGTAATGTCATGGAACACTTCTACGACAGCACAGGTATGACTATCTTGATTCTGTCATAAAGTCGTCATGGATGTACATGGATGACCAAAAATGTGACCTACTGTGACAAACATGTATCATCACGGAAGTGTATTTTTTTGTAGTGTGGCGAAGTTGAACATAATCCCTAGTTTCACCACTGTCAAGGGATCTAAGTGTCAAGTGTATGTGCAAGCTAACCTCGTAAGTCTCACGTGACTGCGGAAACGAGAAACCTTGCACCACTAGAACTCATACATTTAGATCTATGTGAAATGAATGGTGTTTTGTCAAAAGGTGGAAAGAAATATTTCATGACGTTAATTGACGACTCCACTAGATACTGCCGTGTGTATCTTCTGAAATCTAAGGATGAGGCTTTGAACTTTTTCAAGATCTATAAAGCTGAAGTGGAAAACCAACTTGATCAAAAAATCAAGAGGCTTAGGTCCGACCGTGGTGGAGAGTATTTTTCCAATGAATTTGATGCTTTTTGTGCGGAACATGGTATAACCCATGAGAGGACACCTCCCTATTCACCTCAGTCAAATGGGGTAGCCGAAAGAAAGAACCGTACTCTAACTAATTTGGTTAACGCCATGTTACACACGTCGGGTCTCTCCAAGGCCTGGTGGGGGGAGGCGATATTGACTGCATGTCATATCCTAAACCGAGTTCCCACAAAGAACAAAGAGATAACTCCATTCGAGAAATGGGAGAAGAAAATATTAAAGCTCTCGTATCTACGAACCTGGGGTTGTTTGGCGAAAGTCAATGTGCCAATTCCAAAGAAGCGCAAGCTTGGACCAAAGACCGTGGATTGTGTTTTCTTGGGATATGCTTTTCATAGCATTGGTTATAGATTCTTGGTTGTAAAATCTGAGGTACCCGACATGCATGTCGGTATGATCATGGAGTCGAATGATGCAACTTTTTTTGAAGATATCTTTCCCATGAAGGATATGGCTACCTCATCTAATCAGGAGATGCCTAGTTCATCGAATTAGGAACCAGTTACAATTACCAAACCTGCCATTTCAATGGAACACTTTGAAAGTCCTGTGGAGTAGAATAATGAAGGTCCTACTAGGAGCAAGATACAGAGGACAACAAAGTCCTTTGGTGATGATTTTCTTATGTATCTCATATATGACACTCCCATTTCTATTTCAGAGGCCTATGCATCTGAAGATGCTGACTACTGGAAGGAAGCGGTTCGTAGCGAGGTGGATTCCATCTTGGCGAATGAAACTTGGGAGATAACTGATCGTCCTTATGGGTGCAAACCTCTAGGATGCAAATGGGTATTCAAGAAGAAGCTTAGGCCTGATGGTACTATTGGAAAGTACAAGTCTCGACTCGTGGCTAAGGGTTATACCCAAAAGGAAGGTGAAGAGTTCTTCGATACTTACTCACCCGTGGCTCGACTGACCATTATTCGAGTTCTACTTTCACTAGCTGCCTCACATGGTCTTCTCGTTCATCAAATGGATGTTAAGAATGCTTTCCTAAATGGAGAGTTGGACGAGGAAATTTATATGGAACAACCAGATGGGTTTGCACTAGATGGTCAGGAAGGAAAAGTGTGCAAGTTGCTGAAGTCTTTGTATGGACTCAAGCAAGCACCCAAACAGTGGCATGAGAAGTTTGAAAGAACTTTAACAGCTGCGGGCTTTGTTGTAAATGAAGCTGACAAATGTGTGTACTATCGCCATGGTGAGGGCGAGGGAGTTATCCTTTGCTTGTACAACTACGGTCGAAGCAGATTGGCTTCGTTGGCTCTTGAATAACTTGCCGGTTGTTGAGAAACCTGTACCAGGTATCCTTATGAACTGCGACAATCAAAATGTGATCACAAAAGTGAGTATCTCAAAGGATAACATGAAGTCGTCAAGACACGTTCAGAGAAGGTTAAAGGCTGTCAGGAAAATGAAAAACTCTGGAGTTATTGCATTGGATTATATCCAAACGTCTAAAAATCTGGCAGATCCTTTTACTAAGGGTCTATCACGTAATGTGATAGATAATGCATTGAGGGAGATGGGTATGAGACCCACAATATGAGTAGTTCACAGTGGTAACCTAGTCTATGTGATCGGAGATCCCGTGAATTAGATGTGGAAGACAAGTTGTTGGTCAACTGAGAGGAGAATATCCTTACTGTTAACAATACCACTCCATGAAGATATAATACTCTCCTAAATCTGCATGGCAGATTGATGTATATCTTAATGTGTTCTAAGTGACTCATTTAAGCAGAGATGTTGTCCTGTAGAACATCTTTTGAAGAACACACCTATAAGAGTCTGATTGTCAAACGTCGCAATCTATGAGAGTAGGGTTCTCTCTAGTAAACTCATGAAAGGTCATGGAGTATGACGCATAAGCTCCACCCGCGGGGAAGACCCACGGTAGCCTAGTATCAGTCAAGGCTTTGTGTGAAGCTAGATTCGCATAAAACTTGAAGTTCGAAGCCCAGTCCACTATTCAAGTTGCTTACTAGTGTAGCATAGAGTTCTAGGTGGAAGTTCAACATAACAGTCTCCACTGCAATACCGGTATATAAAACAATGTTTTGGAACCAAAGGCAAATTTTTGTGTGCCTCTGGGATCTGGTGGGGGATTGCTGGAATTTAGTCTATTTTGGGACAGCCCAATAACTATTTCAGAAATTCCTAAATAAATCCTAGAGGCCCACTTGGCCCATTCGTGCAAGGCAAGGGATACTACTAAAGTTTAGTCCCATATTGCTAGTTTAGTGGGAGTTGGACCTCCTTATAAGGGAGGTTCTTTCCCCACTTGTATGAGCATGAGAACAAGAGGGACATCCACGCGCGCTCCTCCGCCGCCCGCCTCGCCATGCCACACCTCGTCACTACGCGCCGCGGGTTGCGGGAATGAGCCGAGCTGATGTCTAAATTTTTGCCACGCACTACGGGTATACAAAAGGTCGCTGGGGAGCCGGAAAGTTTTGCTGTAGTGGATATTTAACACGAACGTTGCACCATTTGGCTGTTGCCTGTTTGTTTCGTCTCCCTCGTTCCCTTCAGCTCCCGGCGCAGCCTCTCGTCTCCTTCTCTTGCGCCTATAAAAGGGAGGTCGCTCCTCTCAGAGACACGCACCAGAAGATCATCTCCCTCTCGCCACCAAGTTCCTGAGCACTGCGCTGCTGTTATGTTCTTCCCCATCCCGGCTTGTGGCGTGCACCGCAGGTCGGAACAGTAGGCCTCCAAAACCGCACCTCTTTGAGTCCTGTACGGGAGAAGGGTGATAATGTTTTTGGGGAGTGCTCCGCACGACTACTGAATTCTTCATCATGGATGCCTAGGACTCCGACGACTACTTCCCCGACGACGACTTCTTCCCCGACGTTGACAACCTACTCGACGACATGGCTGGCGAGGACACCGACCCCAAGTCCAGTGCTTCTGCTGCTGTCCCGTATGTGTTCTTCTTCTTTTTGTTCGAGGTCCTGCCACAGTTCCTTGTTCTAGTGTTTGCTCTAGATATGTTAGGTTCTACTTCATATATGCACTTTGCTCTACTATCTTCTCTGCATATATTTGGCTACAATTCATATATGCAAATGCTATTTACCTTCTCTCTGTCAGATCGCATGGCTTGTTTTATCTCTGCTATATCAGTCATGCTTTATCTAGTATTTCTGTTAATAAAATCATTCGGTAAATTTCTCATATTACCAACAACCCAAAAACCTTATTATAGGCAATTTACACCAAGTTGTTTTGCTGCTTCCATGAGACCTCCTATATTTGAGGGTATCCACTATAAGAGGTGGCGTGTGAGACCAGTCTTATGGTTTCAAACCATGAGTTGTTATGACGCCACTCTTGGCAAACCTGAAGGGGAGTATGATGCCCAATAGGAACAAGCTTTTCAGAAAATGGATGCTCTGTTTAGGGCTACTCTCTTGAGTTTTCTTGGTAAGAACATAGTTGATGTGTATGCGTCAATTGACAATGGAAAATATATGTGGGACACACTCAAGGCCAAATTTGGGGTCTCGGATGCTGGCACTAAGCTGTACATCATGGAGCAATTCTATGATTACAGGATGACTGAAGAGCGCTCCGTGGTTGAGCAAGCTCATGAGATACAGTCATTTGCTAGAGAACTTGAGAACTTGAATTGTATGCTGCCGGACAAGTTTGTTGTCAGAGATATCATCACTAAGCTTCCTCCTTCGTGAAGGAACTTTGCTACCTTACTGAAGCATAAGAGACATGATTTTTCCGTTCAGGATCTCTTTGGTACTCTTGATGTGGAAGAAAAGACGAGAGGAAAGGATACACGTGCTCAAGGTATTGAGGGAGGACCTAGTGCCAATCTGGTACAGAAGCTGAACTTCCGGCCCTACAAATTCAAGAACAAGGGCAAGTTTGATGGTAAAGCAAAGTTTAATGGGAAGAACAAGGCTGTGCAGCACAAGAACTTTAAGAAGAAGAATTACAAGAAGAAATGTGTTCCTCATGTGTGTGGGGATCCTGATCATTGGGCTCCCAGTTACCCTAATCGCTATGACAATCGCCATCTTGGGAAAGGCGGCAAGACCGCTAATGTTGTCATTGGAGACACTGACATGAAGGATGCTGGGTATGGTATATTTCCCACTATTCTTTCAGTATGTCAGTATCCTGATTGGTTGATTGACATGGGTGCTAATGTGCATGTATGCGGTGATATTTCCATGTTTTCTTCTTATCAGACCGCAGGGACTTCAATCATGCTGATGGGCAACGGTTCAAGTGCTTCTATTCATGGTGTTTGCATGGTCATGAAGGAAATATGCCCTAGAGGCAATAATAAAGTTGTTATTTATATTTCCTTATGATAAATGTTTATTATTCATGCTAGAATTGTATTAATCGGAAACTTAGTACATGTGTAAATACATAGACAAAACAGAGTGTCCCTAGTATGCCTCTACTTGACTAGCTTGTTTATCAAAGATGGTTATGTTTCCTGACCATAGACATGTGTTGTCATTTGAGGAACGGGATCACATCATTAGAGAATGATGTGATGGACAAGACCCATCTGTTAGCTTAGCATTAATGATCCTTTAGTTTTATTGCTATTGCTTTCTTCATGACTTATTCATGTTCCTCTGACTAAGAGATTATGTAACTCCCGAATACCAGAGGAACACCTTGTGTGCTATCAAACATCACAATGTAAATGGGTGATTATAAATATGCTCTACATGTGTCTCCGATGGTGTTTGTTGAGTTGGCATAGATTGAGATTAGGATTTGGCACTCCGTGTATCAAAGAGGTATCTCTGGGCCCTCTCGGTAATGCACATCACTATGAGCCTTGCAAGCAATGTGACTAATGAGTTAGTTGCGGGATGATGCATTACGGAACGAGTAAAGATACTTGCCGGTAACGATATTGAACAAGGTATGATGATACCGACGATCGAATCTCGGGCAAGTAACATACCGATGACAAAGGGAACAACGTATGTTGTTATGCGGTTTGACCGATAAAGATCTTCATAGAATATGTAGGAGACAATATGAGCATCCAGGTTCCGCTATAGGTTATTGACCGGAGATGTGTCTCGGTCATGTCTACATAGTTCTCGAACCCGTAGGATCCTCACGCTTAACGTTCGATGACGATTTGTATTATGAGTTATGTGATTTGATGACCGAAGTTTGTTTGGAGTCCTGGATGAGATCACGTACATGACAAGGAGTCTCGAAATGTTTGAGAGGTAAAGATTCATATATTGGAAGGTTGCTTTTGGACATCGGAATGGTTCCGAGTGTTTCGGGCATTTTTTCGGAGTACCGGGAGGTTACCGGAACCCCCCGGGAGAAGTATTGGGCCTATCGGGCCTTATTGGAGGAGAGGAGAGAGGCCACGTGAGAGGGGTGCCCCCCTTTCCCAGACCGCACTGGACTAGGGGAGGGGGCAGGCCCCCCTCTTTCCTTCTCCCTCTCTCTCCCTTCCCTTTCCGTCCGGTGGAAGAAAGGAAAAGTGGGGCCGAATCCTACTTGGACTAGGAGTCCAAGTAGGACTCCCCCTTGGTGCACCCTACTTGGCCGGCCTCCTCTCTCCCTCCCTCCTTTATATACATGGCCAGGGGCACCCCAATAGCACAACGGATAATCTCTTAGCCGTGTGTGGTGCCCCCATCCATAGTTACACACCTCGGTCATATCGTCGTAGTGCTTAGGCGAAGCCCTGCGCTGGTAACTTCATCGTCACCGTCACCACGCCATCGTGCGGACAGAACTCTCCCTCAGCCTCAATTGGATCAAGAGCTCGAGGGACGTCATTGAGCTGAACGTGTGCTGAATGTGGAGGTGCCATACGTTCAGTGCTTGGATCGGTTGGATCACAAAGACGTTCGACTACATCAACCGCGTTACTAAACGCTTCCGCTTTCGGTCGACGAGGGTACGTGGACACACTCTCCTAGCTCGTTGCTATGCTTCACCTAGATAGATCATGCGTGATTGTAGGAATTTTTTTTTGAAATACTATGTTCCCCAACAGTAGTATCTGAGCCTGGTCTATGCGTAGATGTTACATGCACGAGTAGAACCCAATGAGTTGTGGGCGATAATAGTCATACTGCTTACCAGCAATGTCTTAATTTGAGTCGGCGGTATTGTTGGATGAAGCGGCCCGGACTAACATTACACGACCGCGTTCATGAGACTGGTTCTACTGATGTGCCACACACAGGTGGCTAGCGAGTGTCAGTTTCTCCAACTTTAGTTGAATCGAGTTTGACTACGCCCGGTCCTTGTTGAAGGTTAAAACAGCACACTTTACGAAAAATCATTGTGGTTTTGATGTGTAGGTAAGAACGGTTCTTGCTAGAAGCCCGTAGCAGCCATGTAAAAATTGCAACAATAAAGTAGACGACGTCTAACTTGTTTTTGCAGGGCATGTTGTGATGTGATATGGTCAAGACATGACGAGATATAAATTCTTGTATGAGATGATCATGTTTTGTAACAGTTATCGGCAACTGGCAGGAGCCTTATGGTTGTTGAAAGGGCATTTCCCAACTTTATGTTTTGGATGATGATGACAACCCTTGGTGGTCTAAACGTGTGCTTTATGTTTCAGGTTCTCGATGCTTAGACTTACATCGGATTGCTATTACCTCTCGAAGGAAAAGATCGAAGACGTGTCCTCTACGGTTTTATTTTCTTTGGTCGTAGAGTACCCGTACTATCAAGAGGGAATCCTCATTAGGAAGCTCTAGGGGAATCAGTTCACGTACACTTTTCTCACCCTAACTTTGCCTTCCTCAGGTGTGTGTGAGAGAGAGAGTTTTCCTTGCCTCTTCCCCTCTTTTCTTTTCTGCTCACTGTTTCTGCCCAACGGTTGTACCGCTCTCTGGAGCGGTTGTACCGCTGGGTCTTGTCGCTCACCAGCTGTGCTCGAGCGGTTGTACCGCTGCCTCCGGGCAGTGGTACCGCCACCATGCTCTGCAACAGCTGGGGCGGTGGTTCCGTCCATGCACTGCTCCAGTACCGCTCTCGCTTCTGGTTTGATGCGGTTCTTGGGCGGTAGTGGCCCGGTTGGTCCGGTCGTTCCACGATGACCGGTACCACCGGTGGTCCGAGCGGTTCTTCCGCTCAGGACTTATCCACCCAAGAGCTCAAGGCCATACGGTTGTTCTGGTCAGGCACCGCCCAAGTACCGGTCAAGCTCCTGTTTTGATGCGGTGTTTGTGCGGTGGCCAGGCGGTTAGTCCGGTTATTTTTCTTAGCCGGTACTACCGCCCCCCTGGTCCGGTTGTACCGCTTGGTAGGGTTCTGCTGATACACCGTGAGTCCCGGTTGTACCGGGACGAGGACCGGTTGTACCGCTGCAGTGCTAAAATCACAGTAACGGTTGGAAATTGAGGGTGACTATATAAGGGAGCTTCTCCCACCTACCACACCTACCTTTGACCTCTCTCACTCCACCATTGATGCCCTTCAAGCTCTCTTGCCCGATCTCTCTCTCTAGCCACTCAAACTTGTTGATTTGCTAGGGATTGAAGGAGGAGACCTAGATCTACACTTCCACCAAAGGATATTTGGTTCCCCCATACTTTCTTGTGTGGATTTTGTTACTCTTGGGTGTTTGAGCACCCTAGACGGTTGAGGTCACCTCGGAGCCATATTCCATTGTGGTGACGCTTCGTGGTTTCGTTGGGAGCCTCCAATTAAGTTGTGGAGAGAGCCCCAACCTTTTTTGTAAAGGTTCGGTAGCCGCCTTCAAGGGCACCAATAGTGGAATCACGGCATCTCGCATTGTGTGAGGGCGTGAGGAGAATACGGTGGCCCTAGTGGCTTCTTGGGGAGCATTGTGCCTCCACACCGCTCCAACGGAGACGTACTTCCTCTCAAAGGGAAGGAACTTCGGCAACACATCCTCGTCTCCACCGTCTCCACTCTTGGTTATGTCGTGCCTTTATTTAAGCTAGCTTACTTGTTTTATATCTCTTGCTTGCTTGTGTACCTATCCTCGTTGCATCATATAGGTTGTTCACCTAGTTGCATTTCTAGACAACCTATTTTGATGCAAACTTTAACTTGTTAAAGAAAAGCTAAAAATTGTTAGTTGCCTATTCACCCCCCTCTAGTCAACCATATCGATCCTTTCAATTGGTATCAGAGCCTCGCCTCTTTATTAAGGACTTTACCATCCAAAGAGTATGGTTGATACTGTAGACGGTGTGGAGGAACACTCCGGTGTGAATCCGATCTCGTCTATGGGAGATGGGGGAACTTTGATCTCTCGTGAGGAGTTCAATGTGGCCTTGGAGACATTGAAAACCTCCATGATGACCGAAGTCGAAAGCATGTTTACTAAATTTCTTGAGGGGCTTAAACTATCCACCGCACCGTTGAAAGTGGGTGATGATGAAGCTATGTACCTAGGGTAAGGGCACGGACCCGTCCAAAGAGCCCTACCCAAGGACATCCCTAGAAGAAATCACCTATCAATCGACTTGAAGGTACCCCACTCGACAGGTTCAAGACACTCGACCAAGAAGCTACCACTCGACCAAGAAGCTACCACTCGACCATGAAGTTAATCACTCGACTGCCAGGAGACCTACAGTCACTCAGTAGGCAAACGGCCAGCTGTTAAGTAGTCCTCATGGTCATTATAGCACTTTATTAGAGGCGTTACCAGTAACGCCCAATCTTAAATGTACCTTAAACCCTGCATTACTGAGGGCAGGAGGGGGCCAGCGAACTCTATATAAGCCACCCCCCTCCCCAGTATGAAGGGTTCGCACCCCTGTAATCCATACACGCATAATCCAGTCGACCGCCTCCGGGCTCCGAGACGTAGGGCTATTACTTCCTCCGAGAAGGGCCTGAACTCGTAAACCTCGCGTGTAACAACTTCCCAATAGCTAGGATCTAGCCTCTCCATACTCACCCCCCTACATCACTGTCAGAGTCAGAACCACGACAGTTGGGGCCCACCGTGGGGCGGGAATCTTAGCACTTAGTTGGAGAAGTTGCGATCTTTTCCGATCCCTTTGATCATGGTTTCTTGCGGAGTTTTGGTGGAGGGCCGCGAGATCCGTCTCGGCGCGCTCACCTTCATCGCCGATGACTCCGCCTGGCTTCAGGAGGCACCACTCGACATCGACGCGCTCCCCGTCCGCGGCGCGACGCACTTCCGCGCATGCATTCGTGGCGTCCTCCTGCGGTAGCCGTCGACCCAGTATTGGTCGACCCCTGCGTCGTCTCCCCGTCCTGTCTCCCACCAACGCAAGCGCTCCGGTCGGTCGAGACTTCAGCGGTGGGTGAGGCACGCCGTGGCCCGCCAGTCGGCAGCCCCACAAGTTGCGGCAATCGAGCCCGTCGAGTCCCTCTATGGCCTATTCGACCTGTCGACTGGCTCCGTGGAGACCGCATCCGAGTGCGACAGCAGCGACCCAGCGGCTGAGGTTCTGGCGGTCGATGGGACACACAGTCCCCCCGGTTTCCCTCGCGCTGACGGAGCTACGGGCGGAGGCGACCCGTTGCGTCCCCACGATGAGTATCTGCCCGAACCTCTCACGTCATTACAGCGAGAGGAGCTTCGCCGCCGGAACATGGATGCACTCCACACTCCTATTGTCGGAGAAACCCCCGAGGCCCGGGCCTTGGAGGACGTGCGCCTTGCTAACCTGGCCGAGCGCACTCGACTAGAGAATCTCCAGCGAATACTCGACGAGAAAGCGCGTCAGCGGGCTCCCGAGTCCAGTCGACGTCCGCTAGCTCCCGAGTCCAGTCGGCGCCGGCTCTTCTCACCGCCTCAGGTATATCGAACCCCAGTTCAGAATTTGGCCGCTGCAGCCCATATAGCAGAATCAATTCAGCCATCCCAGTCAGAGGCAGGCAGGGGCTTGTTGCAGATCAGAGCATTGCTCCGGGCGGCAGGAAACCAGAATTCCGCCGTTTCTCTGTCGCGGGATATGATCCACAGTCGATCCGTTACAGCAGACACAGTCCAGTCGGCCCACAGCCCGAGAGCGCCCCCGAGGCGTGAGGGACGTGATGACCGGCATGATCAGTACAGGAGGAATGAGCAGTATGATCATCGATTTGGTCGAGATGATCGACGTCGAGTGCCAACCCCTCCCCCGAGGAGCGGGTCATATGCGCCTCGACGGCAAGATGACAGACGCCCTCACAGTGTTGGGCAGAGGATTCCAGTCGACCCCAGAGACCCAGGCTTTGATGCGAGGTCTATCCTCGTTCAAGGTTTGGTCGACAGGAACAGGGCTCATCGAGAGGGCCACAACAGAGATGCGCCTGCCAGCAGCAGCAGAGTACGTGTTTCAGGGCCAGAGTGCTTCAGTCGAGCCATCAGGGCCGCAGTGATTCCTCTCAATTTCAGGCTGGCAACTGGAGTCAGCAAGTTCACCGGCGAGTCCAAGCCTGACACTTGGCTCGAAGATTACCGAGTGGCTGTACAGATTGGCGGTGGCAATGATGAAGTGGCCATGAAGCATTTGCCTCTTATGTTGGAGGGCTCAGCCAGAGCGTGGTTGAATCAGTTGGCACCTAGCAGCATTTACACCTGGGAGGACCTCTCCCGAGTGTTTGTCATGACCTTTGAAGGAACATGCAAACGACCTGCAGGCCTCACAGAGTTACGGTCTTGCGTGCAGAAGCCGAATGAAACACTGAGGGATTACATTCAGAGGTGGATCACGCTGCACCATACAGTGGAGAACGTGCCAGACCATCAAGCAGTTTGCGCTTTCAAAGAGGGCGTTAAATACAGAGAGTTGAATCTGAAGTTCGGTCGAACTGGAGAGATGTCTCTGAATCGGATGATGGAGATTGCCACCAAGTACGCTAATGGTGAAGACGAAGACCGACTCCGAAGCGGCAAGCTCAAAGCAGTCGCCCAAGAAACTGGAGGAAACTCCACTCGGAAACAGAAGCGGAAGGCCGAGCCAGCTGCTCCCGGGGAGGCCCTGGCCGTTGCCCAGGGAAACTTCAAAGGGAAACCCAAGGGCACCTGGAAGCCCAAGAAGGTCAAAGATCAAGACGGGAATGATGTTTTGGACTTACCGTGTCACATCCACACCAAGAAAGACGAAGAGGGTAATTTTATTTACCCAAAGCATACCACTCGACAGTGCCGGCTCCTGATCCAGTAGTTCCAGGGCAAGCAGCCCAAAGATAAGGAAAAAGAGCCAGACAAGATTGAAGACAAAGAAGACAGTGACGATGGATACCCCCAGATCAATTCCACCCTGATGATTTTTGCTGATGTTGAGAGCAAGAGTCGACTGAAAGTCATTAACCGTGAGGTGAACATGGTTGCCCCGGCAACACCCAATTACCTGAAGTGGTCGCAGACTGCCATCACATTCGACCAGTCGGATCACCCGACGCACATTGCCACCCCTGGGAGGCAAGCTTTGGTGGTCGACCCAGTTGTCGAAGGCACTCGACTGACCAAAGTATTGATGGACGGCGGCAGTGGCCTGAACATACTGTACTCTGAGACTTCGAAAGGGATGGGCATTCCGATGTCCAGACTTAGTACCAGCAACATGAGCTTCCATGGAGTCATTCCTGGGAAGAAAGCCGAGTCGCTCGGCCAGATTGCTCTTGATGTAGTTTTTGGTGATTCAAAGAATTACCGCAAGGAAAGGTTGACATTCGAAGTTGTGGACTTCCAGAGTGCCTATCATGCCATTTTGGGTAGGCAAGCTTACGCACGCTTCATGGCTCGACCATGTTACGTGTATCTCAAACTGAAGATGCCTGGCCCCAAAGGTGTGATCACTGTTACTGGCAGCCGAAAGAAAGCAGAAGAATGCTTTCAGAAAGGCTCAAAGATCGCTGACGCTCAGATGGCAGTAGTCGAGCTGAAAGAGTACCAAAAGACTGCCGATCCGAGTGAATTGCTGCGAGCCAAGAAGCCCGCCTCAGAATCAGCTTTTCAGTCGGCTGGCGAAACAAAGACAGTCCACATTCACCCGACCGACCCCGACGCTGCTTCGACTCACATCTCGACGATGCTCGACTCCAAATAGGAAGAAGCGCTCATCCAGCTCCTCCGTGAGAACTGGGATATCTTCGCATGGAAACCCTCTGACATGCCTGGAGTTCCCAGAGAGCTGGCTGAGCACCGTCTACGAGTCGACCCAAAATTCAAGCCTGTGAAGGAACATCTTCGACGGTCCGCCGTCCAGAAGAAGCAAGCCATTGGCGAGGAAGTGGCTCGGCTCTTAGTAGCAGAGTTCATCCGAGAGATTTACCACTCCGAGTGGCTCGCCAATGTCGTCATGGTCCCCAAAAAGGACAAGTCGCTCCGCATGTGCATTGACTTCAAGCATATCAATCGGGCTTGCCCGAAAGATCATTTTCCCCTCCCTCGCATCTACCAAATAGTCGACTCGACTGCGGGGTGCGAGAGACTGTCTTTCCTAGACGCCTATTCCGGGTACCATCAGATCCGTCTGTATGGGCCCGACGAGATCAAAACAGCTTTCATCACTCCATTCGGGTGCTTCTGTTACGTCACCATGCCGTTTGGCCTCAAGAACACCAGAGCCACGTTGATGAGAATGATTTAGAAGTGTTTACTCACTCAAATCAGTCGGAATGTGGAGGCATACATGGACGATATCGTGGTCAAGTCCCGAAAAGGTTCCGACCTGCGGGCTGACCTTGCTGAAACCTTTGCCAATCTCAGGAGGTATGATATCAAGCTCAATCCATCAAAGTGCACATTCGGAGTTCCAGGTGGAAAGTTACTCAGTTTTCTCGTTTCCGAACGAGGGATCGATGCCAATCCTGAGAAAATTGGCACCATACTCCGGATGAAGCATCCTGTACGCATGCATGATGTCCAAAAGCTTACAGGCTGCTTGGCCGCTTTAAGTCGATTCATTTCTCGTCTCGGTGAAAAGGCGTTGCCTCTTTACCGACTGATGAAGAAGTCTGACAAATTCGAGTGGACTCCAGAAGCTGATGCAGCGTTTGCAGATCTCAAAGCTCTGCTCTCCACCCAGCCGGTGCTTGCTGCCCCAATCAGCAAAGAACCTTTGCTGCTTTACATTGCAGCCTCAGGACAAGTTGTCAGCACAGTACTTATGGTCGAGCGGGAAGAGGAAGGAAAGGCCTTCAGAGTTCAGCGCCCAGTCTATTACGTGTCTGAAGTTTTGACCCCTTCAAAACAAAGATACCCCCATTACCAGAAGCTTGTATATGGGATTTACATGACCACAAAGAAGGTTGCACATTACTTCTCTGACCACTCCATTACAGTCGTCAGCGACGCCCCACTGTCAGAGATTCTGCACAACAGAGATGCAACTGGTCGAGTGGCCAAGTGGGCGATTGAACTCCTTCCCTTAGATATCAAGTTCGAGGCACAGAAGGCTATCAAGTCCCAAGCAATCGCGGATTTCATCGCCGAGTGGATTGAACAGCAACTTCCAACTCAAGTTCACTCGGAGCACTGGACCATGTTCTTCGATGGATCTAAGATGCTTAATGGTTCCAGCGCGGGAGTAGTCTTAGTCTCCCCCCGAGGAGATAAGCTCAGATATGTTCTCCAGATTCACTTTGATTCCTCCAATAATGAAGCAGAGTATGAAGCACTTTTGTATGGGTTGCGTATGGCCATTTCACTCGGCGTCCGTCGCCTCATGGTCTATGGCGATTCGGATTTAGTGGTTAATCAAGTGATGAAGGAGTGGGACGTCAGAAGTCCGGCTATGACCGGTTACTGCAACGCAGTAAGAAAGCTAGAAAAGAAATTTGAGGGGTTGGAGCTTCATCACATTCCCCGACTGAAAAATCAGGCAGCTGATGATCTGGCAAAGATAGGCTCCAAGAGGGAAGCCATTCCCAGCAACGTGTTCCTGGAACACATCCACTCGCCGTCAGTCCAAGAAGATCCCTTCACAGAAGAAACCCCGCAGCCGAAAAGTGCCACAGATCCGACTGGAGTCGAAGTTCCTGCCATGGTCGACCTAATCATGGAAGTCTTGGCGATCACTCCCGACTGGACGGTACCGTACATCGCGTATATCCTAAGAAAAGAACTCCCGGAGGATGAAGAAGAGGCTCGACAGATCGTCCATCGATCCAAGGCCTTCACAGTCATCAAAGGACAGTTGTACAGAGAAAGTGCGACTGGAATCGGTCAGAAGTGCATAACACCGGAAGAAGGTCAGATGATCCTTGATGAGATCCACTCGGGGACCTGTGGTCACCATGCGTCCTCTCGGACCATCGTGGCGAAAGCATACCGAGCGGGATTTTACTGGCCAAGAGCAAATGAGATGGCAAAGGAGATAGTCGACAAGTGTGAGGGGTGTCAGTTCTACTCCAACATGTCACGCAAGCCCGCATCAGCCCTGAAGACCATTCCACTCGTCTGGCCCTTCGCTGTCTGGGGACTGGACATGGTCGGTCCTCTGAGAATAGGCAGGAGCGGTTTCACCCATGTGCTTGTGGCAGTCGACAAGTTTACCAAATGGATTGAAGCTAAACCCATCAAGAACCTCGATGCTCGCACTGCTATTAGTTTCGTCAGAGGACTAACATTCAGATATGGAGGCCCTCACAGCATCATCACTGACAATGGGTCAAACTTCAATTCAGACCAGTTCAGAGCCTTTTGCGCCTCTCAAGGCACTCGAGTCGACTATGCATCAGTCGCCCATCCCCAGTCGAATGGACAAGCTAAAAGAGCAAATGGTCTGATCCTCAAAGGACTAAAACCTCGACTAATGCGTGATCTCAAGCACGCGGCAGGTGCCTGGGTCGACGAGCTTCCGTCAGTTCTATGGGGATTAAGGACCACCCCTAACCGGTCGACTGGAAGAACCCCATTCTTTCTTGTTTATGGAGCCGAAGCCGTTCTGCCAAGTGATCTCCTTCACAACGCTCCCCGAGTCGAGATTTACACCGAAGATGAAGCAGAACAGGCTCGGCAAGAGGCAGTAGACCTCCTGGAAGAAGAAAGAGAGATGGCCATGATCAGATCGACCATTTATCAGCAAGACTTGCGTCGATTCCATGCCCGGCATGTGAAGAGTCGAGCCTTCCAAGAAGGAGATTTGGTCCTCTGAGTGGATCAACAAAAACCACACAAGCTTGCTCCTACTTGGGAAGGCCCCTTCATCATCACTAGAGTCCTCCACAATGGAGCGTATCACCTCTACAATGTTGATTGCCAGATCGACGAGCCGCGAGCTTGGAACGCGGAGCTGCTCTGCCACTTTTACACTTAAGTTCATTCATATAAATATGTAATAAGAGAAACTTCCGCAGTTCATTTTTATCAAAGTCAAGAGTGTTCCAATGATTGCTGTCACTTTTGTTTACATACGAAAACCCCCAGTGGGTGACTTAGCCGCGAATCCGTTTCGCCTAAGTTCAAAAAAAATCCTACCGAGTGGAGAGCAAACCTCCCACTCGGGGGCTTAGCTGCAGTCCAGCACTCGCCTAAGTTCTCCTACGAAGAGACTTAGCTGCAGTCAACACTCGCCTAAGTTTGAAAAATCCTACCGAGTGGAGAGCAAACCTCCCACTCGGGGGCTTAGCTGCAGTCCAGCACTCGCCTAAGTTCTCCTACGAAGAGACTTAGCTGCAGTCAGCACTCGCCTAAGTTTGAAAAATCCCACTGAGTGGAGAGCAAACCTCCCACTCGGGGGCTTAGCTGCAGTCCAGCACTCGCCTAAGTTCTCCTACGAAGAGACTTAGCTGCAGTCAGCACTCGCCTGAGTTTGAAAAATCCCACCGAGTGGAGAGCAAACCTCCCACTCGGGGGCTTAGCTGCAGTCCAGCACTCGCCTAAGTTCTCCTACGAAGAGACTTAGCTGCAGTCAGCACTCGCCTGAGTTTGAAAAATCCCACCGAGTGGAGAGCAAACCTCCCACTCGGGGGCTTAGCCGCAGTCCAGCACTCGCCTAAGTTCTCCTACGAAGAGACTTAGCTGCAGTCAGCACTCGCCTAAGTTTGAAAAATCCCACCGAGTGGAGAGCAAACCTCCCACTCGGGGGCTTAGCTGCAGTTCAGCACTCGCTTAAGTTCTCCTACGAAGAGACTTAGCTGCAGTCAGCACTCGCCTAAGTTTGAAAAATCCTACCGAGTGGAGAGCAAACCTCCCACTCAGGGGGCTTAGCTGCAGTCCAGCACTTGCCTAAGTTCTCCTACGAAGAGACTTAGCTGCAGTCAGCACTCGCCTAAGTTTGAAATCCTACCAAGCAAGAGCAAACCTCCTGCTCGGAGGCTTAGCTGCATCCCAGCGCTCGCCTAAGTATGAAACACATCTCATTTCCCAAGGACGACGAGGGGCAGGTCGACTGCCACCTTCTCCTGGAGAGCTTCGCCACCAATACAATGTGCGCTCCGTCCCACCCCACAGCAACAGGGTGTGGGTCAACCGCCGCCTCCTCCTGGAGAGCTTCGCCACAAATACAATGTGCGCTCCGTCCCACCCCACAGCAACAGGGTGTGAGTCGACCGCCACCTCCTCCTGGAGAGCTTCGCCACAAATACAATGTGTGCTCCGTCCCACTCTGCAGTAACAGGGTGTAGATCGACTACTACCTTCTCCTTTGGAGCTGCACCACAGACACAAAGTTATTTCGAGTAAAGACCAAATTCCACTCGATGGGTCATCCACAAAGAGATTCAACGACAAATCAAGTTCAAATAAAGCCTAAAAGGTCCCAGAGACCTCAGATCAAAGTACTCGAGCCCCCAGCTCGGCAGAGTTTAACTATTACACTTCCACTCGGCATTCCGAGGCAAATTTAAGGCAGAGTTTAACGGATTACAAAATACAATCGGCATTCCGAGGCAAGTTTTTTCATTCCTCAGGAGGAGGAGGACTGGCAGGGGCGACAAACTCATCCAAGTCGATCCCATCCGCGATACGGGTAGCAGCAGCAATAAATGTCTCCATGAAGTCCTGGAAGTTGTACTTCCTCGTGTTGGCGACTTGGATGGCGGCCAACTTCTCCTCCCGCACCTCCTTGCAATGGACGCGGACTAGAGATAGAGCCACGTCAGCGCCACACCGAGCTGAAGACTTCTTCCACTCCTGCACTCGGTCAGGGATTCCATTGAGTCGAGTCATCAGAGACTCGAGATCATTCTGGAGCGTAGACTCTGGCCAAAGCGTCGGGTCGATCCACGTCATGGCAACCTTCAGTCGAGCCAAGTAATCCACGATGCCGTCAACACGGGATTCCAGTCGGAGCAGGTTCATGGCAGCTTCATCTTTCACCAGAGAGTTGATTGGATCCAAACCTGTTTCGATCCGCCCAGTCTCCTCTTCAAAGTTCTGGCAAAGTTCTGCATAGACGACCCAAGGATAAGTCAAATTTCGTAAAACTGAGTCGACATAAAAAAAACCAGTCGGAACTGAGTGTGCACCTTCGAGCTTGATGTACAACTTCTTGGCAAGGCTCCTCAAGTAGCTGTCTAGGTCGTCCCTCCTGCGAGCGATGCCTTCCATCTTCTCGTTCAAGGTGAGGTTCTCCTTCTTCCAACGCGAACACTCCCTATTGGCTTCATTCAGAGCGGTCTTCAGCTTGGTATTCTCTCCTTCTAATTGGTCGACCGAAGCCAGCTTCTGTGCGGCCAGAGCGGTCTTGTCATCAGCCTCCTTACGGGCAGCAGCCATGTCCTGATCCTTCTTCGCCAGAGCTTCTTTCAGTTTTTCTGCAAAAAAATGATGATTGAGTCAGAGGAAGCGAAAAGATACTCAAGCCTAAAAACTAACCAGTCGACAAAGGCGTCTTACCCGCGGCGCCGTCTCTGACCTTCTGCAGCTCTGTCCTGGCCAGCTCCAGATCAAGGTTCATTTGAATTTGCTGCTTCTCCAAGTCAGCCAAGCGGGTTCCAAGATCACAAGATCTCTGAAGTCAAAGAGGAGGAGTTACAATTTCAGTAAAAAAAAGAGGTAACAAAGGCAATAAATACTAAGACTACGGTCGACTGCCAGCAGTCCACCATAGTCTCGGGGACTACACCCAGTGGGTGCACTTAGCGTGCCCCCACCGGTTCCTATCCCACCCGACCGACCCCTGAAGTCGAGTCCAAGACAAGTTTCTTCCGAGCAGCTAAGAGACAATAATGGAGTTTCTAAGACTACAGCCGAAGCGAAACATTCGATAGTAGCCTCAGGGACTACACCCAGTGGGTGCACTCAGCATGCCCCCACAGTAAAAAAAAGAAAGAGAGAAAGACGTCGACTGCCCGCAGTCGACGGGATACCGTTCCATTCAACATGACCTGATCAGACAGAGCGAAGAAACTCAACTACAACGACTCAATTTAAAGACTACAGTCAATTGCCAGCAGTCCACCGTAGTCTCGGGGACTACACCCAGTGGGTGCACTTAGCGTGCCCCCACTCGTCCAAGAATTGGCAAACACACCCAGTGGGTGTACAAACTTAAAGATCTTCAGAAAAGAGGTTCTTCAAAGGACATATCAAAACAGACCAAGTGTTGGAGTCGACTGACCTGGACATTGCTCTGAAGAGCCGAGCTTGCATCATAAGCCGCCTGGCAAGCCTCCCGAGCCACTTTCACCTGTTCCATCATGATTCCAGCCTGGCGTACAGCCTCCTTCGCAGCAGCCGCTTGGTCCTCAGGGACAGGGTACGCAGCAAAAAGCGAAGACGGATCCGCAGTCGACGCTGAAGGCCGCACACTCGTCAGAGGAACAGCGAAAGTCACAGAAGCCCGAGTGGGTTCGCCATCGTCCCGAACTACGGCCTCAGGCGCCGGAGTGGATTGCGGAGTCTTGCCAGCCAACGCCTTCTTCTTCCTCTTCACCCTCAGTGGTTCGTTGTCATCATCGTTCGGGAGGTCAATAACATGAGGAGGAGCTGCAAGGAAAACACTCAATCGACCAGAGTCGCAATAAAGTTTCAGTCGACTCGAAAGCAGGATGTCAGTGATCGTACCAGGGTTGGAGGTGACAGCGTCCTCCATCTCTTGGTCGTCGTTCCTGGCGGAGACCTCAGAAGTTGCACCACTGCAAATCTCGAAAGTTAGTCAGTTGGCCCAGTGAATTGACCAAGGATCCGTCCATAGTCGACAAAGGAAAGCAAGTGTTATTGTTACCCGGAAATGGTGGGAACAGCTATCCTCATCTTGGGCAAGGCCTTGGGCGGCTTGGATGGCGTCGCTCGTGGGTGCTTGGGAGCCTTCCCGGTCGGCGGAGGAGAAGAAGTCCGAGGGCGTTTCGACGACTGCCCAACAGGAGCAGTCGCCTTGCCACGTTCCTGCGCTGGATCGTGGGTGAGCTTGTATCGCCCCTCCGGGCAGGAGGGTTCAGCCTCCTCCTCCTCTTCGCTGGAGAAGATGTCGTCGCCTTCCTCTCCCTCACCGTCGGACTCCCACTCGACCTGGTCGTCCCCGCTCTCGCCTCCGCTCCCCTCACCTTCCTCAGTCGACCCTTGTGCCCCATTGGGCGTCGAGTACATCTCAGTGGTTGCCTGGAAGACAACAGACAGGACGAAAGTCAATCGACTTACCCAAAGAAGACCAATACAGAAGGCCAGATATCCGACACAAAGACATACCTGATCCACTTCATATGAGTTGTCGAGTGGAATTACCCTTCTGGCTCCTCGGGGGTTGTCTTTATTCCCCGTGATGCTTGACAGCCACCCCTCCAGCATCTCGTCGGTGACCTCCTCCGGGTGGTCCGAGTGGTGTTGTCTAGGCCAGAATACAGCCACATCGGGTGGTCTCGCGCCTGGAGCGGTTGGATGCGCCTCTGGAGAAAGACCTCTAACAGGTCCATCCCAGTCACCCCCTCACAGACAAGCTCAACCACTCGACCCGCCAATACCTTGACTTGGGCCCTTTCCTCCGGCGTGACTTTCAGAGAGACAGGCTTCTCGGCTCGGTCGAGGGAAAAAGGAGGAAGACCAGTCGACTGTCCGGGGGTCGCCTGGTCCTGGCAGTAGAACCAGGTCGACTGCCAGCCACGGACCGACTCCGGGAAGGTGATAGAGGGGAAACAGCTCTTCCCCCTCGTCTGGATCGCCAGGCCCCCGCACAGCTGGATCACTTGCGTCTTCTCATCACTCGACTTGGCCTTTTTAACCGACTGAGAGCGACAAGTAAAAATATGCTTGAAAAGCCCCCAATGTGGACGGCAACCCAGGAAGGCCTCGCACATGGAAATGAACGCGGCAAGATAGACTATGGAGTTGGGGGTAAAGTGATGGAGCTGCGCTCCGAAGAAATTCAAGAAGCTCCGGAAGAATGGGTGGGGAGGCAGAGAAAACCCTCGGTCGATGTGGGTGGCGAGGAGCACGCACTCACCGTCGCGGGGTTGAGGTTCGATCTCCCCCCCGGGAGACGCGCAGCCTCGTGGGGAATAGCTCCTCCCTCGACCATGTCGTCGAGATCCTCCTGCCGGAGCACCGACAGCATCCAGTCACCCTGAATCCAACCCTTGGGCAGGGCAGTCCGGGAGGAAGATCCGCCTTGTGCAGACCTCTTTCCTTTCGCCGCCGCCGCCACCTTCTTCGCGCGCTCCAAAGCAGTGGTCTTGCCCTTCACCATCGTCGCCGGCGAGGTCTCACACGGGCTAACGGCGCTAGGGTACGGCCGAAGGTCACGGGAGGGCTGGCGAAGGGAGAGAGGAAGAAGGAAGAAGAAGAGAAGCGCACGGCTTGGAAACCCCGAGCCGGCAACTTATAAGGGCCGCTCCCGAGTGGCTGACTGGTAGGCCCAGGCAGTCCAGTCAAATCCCGCAGCAGACGCGCGCGCAGTACGTGGCGAAAAAGGCGACGCGAGGATCGAGGAGTTTCCGCTTTATCACTTCCGATTACTGCGGCTGCTTCCGTCCCGCGTGCTTCCCAAAATCCGAATCCCGTGAGATCCGCGGGCCGCAGAACCACTTGCCAAAAACAGAGTATCCCGCTCGCACCAACACTCGGCATGTCGCAAGCAAAGATATTCACTTGACGAAAGGCCTGGAATGGATCAAGGCGACTGAAAGAGGTTGATGACGTCATCCGTGACAACTGACCCTAAACAAGGCACTCATACAGCCCTAAAGAACCAGTCGGAAAGGATCCCCAACTCTTTCCCCACTCTAACCTCGATCCATTCGGGGGCTAATGATGAAGCTATGTACCTAGGGTAAGGGCACGGACCCGTCCAAAGAGCCCTACCCAAGGACATCCCTAGAAGAAATCACCTATCAATCGACTTGAAGGTACCCCACTCGACAGGTTCAAGACACTCGACCAAGAAGCTACCACTCGACCAAGAAGCTACCACTCGACCATGAAGTTAATCACTCGACTGCCAGGAGACCTACAGTCACTCAGTAGGCAAACGGTCAGCTGTTAAGTAGTCCTCATGGTCATTATAGCACTTTATTAGAGGCGTTACCAGTAACGCCCAATCTTAAATGTACCTTAAACCCTGCATTACTGAGGGCAGGAGGGGGCCAGCGAACTCTATATAAGCCACCCCCCTCCCCAGTATGAAGGGTTCGCACCCCTGTAATCCATACACGCATAATCCAGTCGACCGCCTCCGGGCTCCGAGACGTAGGGCTATTACTTCCTCCGAGAAGGGCCTGAACTCGTAAACCTCGCGTGTAACAACTTCCCAATAGCTAGGATCTAGCCTCTCCATACTCACCCCCCTACATCACTGTCAGAGTCAGAACCACGACAGGTGATCCCGCCGACAAGGTGACGGATGCTATCCCCGACAAGGGGGAAGCTAGTAGTGAAAAGGCTCCTTATTCTAGTGGCAAGAATGGCACCGGCATCTTTGCCCATGTGGAACCACCACTTGTTTATGGTGGACCGGTTCCTTCCACTCATTTGAATCATGTCGGTCCTCCCCCTAAGATTGTGAAAAATGAGGATTTTGATTCTTGGGTTTACCGCTTTAAACGTCATTTAAATCATGTGAACACTAACCTTTGGAGAATCATTGAAGAAGGTTTCTATCCACATGATCCAAGCAACTTCACTCCTCGAGAAGCCGCGGACAATCAATTCAATGAGAATGCTCTCTTCATCATTCAAGATGCTATTCCACCCGAAGACCTACCTCATCTTCGTCCTTTCACCTTGGCCAAAGATGCATGGCATTGTGTCATGTCTCTCTACCGGGGAAGCTCAAGCATTCAATGCTCCAACTATGAAGTGGTACAAGATGAGGCCGATGAGTTTGCAATGAAGGAAGATGAAGAACCTCGTGAGCTCTATCGGAGAGTAACCAAACTCGCGGTCTCACTACGAGATCACGGGAGCAAGGACACAGATGACAATGGGATCAAGCACAAATTCCTCAAGGCAATGATGCCCTATCACAAGGCCATGTCCTCCGTCATTCGTCAAAGACCGGACTTCCACACTTTGACCTCAAGCGAAGTGTTGGATGAGTTTGTGGCCATGAACATTTTGGATAAGACCGCCGACAATGCGGTGCTCCGTTCTCAACGGGCAAAGAAGCCTAACCTTGCATTGAAGGCCAAGCTCATAGTGGAAGACGAAGAAGAGGAAGAAGAGGAGAGCAACCCCGAAGATACGAAGTATGCATATCATGAACACATGGCACTTGCTTCAAGGCAATTTTGGAGCAAGAAAAACTCAAGACCAAACTTTAGCAAAAACAACTCGAGTGGTTCAAGGGGCAAGCAACGTGTAAGGACTTGCTACAATTGCGGCAACATGAGTCATTTCGTTGCGGAATGCCCGTATGAGAAGAGGGAAGACAATGGTGGCAAACTCATCCGAAAGGACAAGGCCAAGTCGTTCCCCAACAAGAACAACTTCACCAAGAAGACTCATCCCAAGGCCTTGGTTGTGCAAGAAGAGTACAATGAGGATGATGACGATGATGAAGATGATGAGTCGGTAGCCATGGCCTCCGTTGCCATTGCAACAACGTCACGGGTGTCTCTCTTCGACTCACCCAACGAGAGCATCACCGCCAAGTGCCTCATGGCTAAAGCCACCAACAAGGTAACCTCCAACATCAAAACTACCATCATTAATCATCCTTCCCAAACGGATAGCATTAATGAATTTGAGGGAGCTAATGTGGAGGCTAACGAGTTTGAGGCCTTTATGGGCAAACTCAAGGGAAAATCCAAGAAGCACTTTATTGCTCTCTTGGAACAACTTGGTGAGGCCAATGACATGATCGAGGCTCACGAATACACCATCTCTAAGATGGAAGGACATAGTCGTGACTATGCCGATGAGATTTCGGATCTCTCCAATGCTCTTGAGGAAGAGCGTGGTCTTCGTTTGGCTCTTGAGGAGTCACACAACATAGATCATGCTAAGTTAGAGAAAGATTATGATTATGCCCTCGTTGTTTCTCGTGTGCTAAATTCCGAGAAGGCCAAACTCGGGGTTGATCTTGCTAGACTCAAAGAGGAGTTTGATATACTTGACAAGGCCCACAAGGCCTTGAAGGGTATTCACGCTAGTCTCAAGGAGTCTCATGATCAACTCCAAGTGAAGCTAACTAAGGAGAAAGCAACTTTTCCTCATATGGTTTTAATTGATAATGCAAATGCTACTAACCCGTGTTGTGAGCATATACATCTTGTTGAGGAAAATGCTAAGTCGAAGGAGCAACTTGAGAGAGGTCTTGCGACTTGCATACAAGGCAAGAAGAACCTCAACGATCTCTTGACCAACCAAAAGGGAGGTGTGGCCAAGGAAGGGGTTGGGTACGTCCCCGACTCCAAGAACAAGAAGAAGAATGACAAGACCAAACGGCCTCCTCCTCTCATGCAAACCTTTGTGAGGGAGGGAGAGAGTGCCCCCGAGGAGAAGAAGAATAATAATGTCAAGAAGGGCAATGTCACCCCTCCCAACAAAGCCGGCGATTTTAATCCTTCTTATGTGTTATGTCATGCTAGTGATGGGCATGTTTATGCCAAATTTGTTGGTTCTCTTCATGAATACATTGAATGGTCTATTTGGGTTCCTAAGACCCTTGTTACTAACATCAAAGGACCCATTACAAAATGGGTACCTAAAACCAAGCATTGATCTCTTGTAGGTGTTTGCTTCCGGTGGTGGATCATGGTTGCTTGATAGCGGAGCTACAAATCATATGACCGGAAGCAAGGACTTGGTGGTGGACGTGCACAAGGTTCCATCTGTGCCCACCAATGTCGAGTGGGGTGACGCCTCATCTTCTAAGGTATTGGGACTTGGCAAGGTGGTCATCTCTCATGATCTCACGATCGAGAAGGTCATGCTTGTTGAGTCCCTTGCATACAATTTACTTTCCGTTCGTCAAATTGCAATCATGGGCCTTGCCACTTTCTTTGATATCGATACCGTGGCCCTCTTGTGGAGCAAGACTCTTAAAGTAGCCTTTGTTGGGCATGTCGAGAATGGTCTATATATGATTAACTTTTCGGAGCGACCCACTAAGACCGCGACATGCCTAATGGCTAAAGTTGATGTGGGATGGCTTTGGCATCGCCGTTTAGCCCATGTTAATATGAGATCTTTGCAAAGTCTCCTCAAGGGGGACCATGTCCATGGACTAACGAATGTTAGTTTTGCTAAAGATCGTGCTTGCAGTGCCTGTATCGAAGGAAAGCTACATGAGAAGGCTCACCCTCCCACGACTATCATTTATTCAAAGAGGCCTTTGGAGCTCCTTCACATGGATCTCTTTGGGCCTCCATCCTTCGATAGTCTTGGAGATAGGAAGTATTGCTTGGTGATTGTGGATGACTACTCAAGGTACACGTGGGTGTATTTCTTCAAGAGGAAGAGCGAGACCCAACAAACCGTCATTGACTTTGCAAATGAAGCACAACGTCAACACAATGCAAATATCTTGACAATAAGAAGTGACAACGGCACCGAGTTCAAGAACTACACCTTGGATGAATTTCTTAGTGATGAGGGAATAAAGCATCAATATTCCACACCATACACCCCTCAACAAAACGGTGTTGCGGAAAGGAAGGACCGGACGTTGATGGATGCGGCAAGGACCATGATGGCGGAGTTCAAGTCTCCGTACAACTTTTGGGCCGAAGCCATCAACACCGCGTGTCATGCATCCAATCGGCTCTACCCCCGCAAGGGCTTGAACAAGACTCCATATGAGATACTCACCGGTAACAAGCCCAACCTCAAGTACTTCCGGGTGTTCGGGTGTAAGTGTTTCATTCTCAAGAAAGGTGTTCGGTTGTCTAAATTTGAGGCTAGAGCTCATGAGGGCATATTTGTTGGTTATGCTACAAACTCTCATGCTTACCGTGTCCTCAATAAATCCACGGGACTTATTGAGGAGACGTGTAACGTGGAGTTTGATGAGAATAACGGCTCCCAAGTGGAGCAAAGTGGCACTTGTGATGTAGGTGATGAAATTCCTCCTCAAGCCATAAGAAGAATGGGTGTTGGTTTTATCCTACCCATTGAGGAACCCCTCGTGGCCGAAGGAGAAGGACAATGCTCCACTCAAGTGGAGCCATCACCAACCCAAGGCCCACACGCTTCCGAAGAACAAAGTGAAGGCCCTCAACCTCATGAACAAGACCAAGGGCAAGATCATACTCAAGATGGTGTTGACACACCAAGTGATGCCCAAGGTCAAGTTCTCTCCCCCGAGCAAGTTGAAGATCAAGAACAAGTTCATGACGGCGCTCAAGATGATCAAGTAACCGCTCCTCAACTCACCACCGAGGAGGAATTAGAGTGTCGTGCCACCAAGATTGCATCCAAGCTCTCCACCAAGGATCATCTCATGACGAATGTGCTTGGAAGATTAAGAAAGGGGGTAAGCACTCGTAGACAATTAGCAAATTATTGTGAGCATCACACGTTTGTCTCTTGTGTGGAACCCCACAAGGTCTATGAGGCGCTAGAAGATCCGGATTGTCTCAATGCCATGCACGACGAACTCAACAACTTCGAGCGCAACAAAGTGTGGAGATTGGTGCCAAGGCCAACAGGGAACCACAATATCACTGGAACCAAGTGGATATTCAAGAACAAGCAAGATGCCCATGGGAATATCATTCGCAACAAGGCTCTTTTGGTAGCACAAGGCTACTCCCAAGTCGAGGGTATCGACTACGGTGAAACCTTTGCTCCCGTTGCTCGTCTTGAATCCATTCGCTTGTTAATTGCATATGCTTCTCATCATAATTTTAAGTTACAACAAATGGATGTGAAGAGTGATTTTCTTAATGGTCCCTTTAATGAATTGGTTTACGTCAAGCAACCCCCCGGGTTCGAGGATCCCTACTTTCCCGATCATGTGTATCAACTCGATAAGGCGCTCTATGGCCTTAAACAAGGCCCACGTGCGTGGTATGACCACCTTACCGAGTTGTTACAAGACCGTGGTTTTGAAGTTGGGGTAATCAACCCCACTCTTTTTACTAAGAAGGTCAAAGGGGAGTTGTTTGTGTGCCAATTATATGTTGATGATATTATCTTTGGTTCTCCTAACAAAGCTTTCAATGAGGAATTTGCCGCTCTCATGACCTCAAAGTTCGAGATGTCCTCCATGGGAGAGTTGAAGTTCTTTCTAGGGTTCGAAGTGAACCAAAGAAGAGAAGGAACTTTCATCAATCAATCCAAATACACTCAAGACATGCTCAAGAGATTCAAGCTAAGTGACGTCAAGCCGGCTTCCACTCCAATGCCCACCAAGTGCCAACTTGACTTAGATCCCAATGGTAAAGTGGTGGATCAAAAGGTATATCGTTCCATGATTGGATCCTTGCTTTACCTTTGTGCATCTAGACCGGACATCATGTTGAGTGTGGGAATTTGTGCACGGTTTCAAGCCGCACCTAAGGAAAGTCACTATGTGGCGGTCAAACGAATCTTTCGATATTTGGCTCATACCCCAAACTTTGGCCTATGGTACCCCAGAGGATCAAACTTCAAGCTTGTAGGGTACTCGGATTCCGATTGGGCGGGAGAAAAAGTGGATAGGAAGTCCACTTCCGGAGGGTGCCAATTCCTTGGTTGCTCTTTGGTAAGTTGGTCTTCCAAAAAGCAAAGTTGTGTGTCTCTCTCGTCCACTGAGGCGGAGTATGTTGCCGCCGGTAGTTGTTGTGCTCAACTCCTATGGATGAGGCAAACTTTAAAGGATTACGGTGTCACTTGTGACAAAGTGCCTCTTTGGTGCGACAATGAAAGTGCCATCAAGATCTCTCTCAATCCGGTGCAACATTTCAAGATGAAGCATATTGAGATCCGGTATCACTTCATCCGGGATCACATTAGACGAGGAGAGATCGAGCTCAACTATGTCAACACTCATGACAACCTTGCAGATATTTTCACGAAGCCCTTGGATGAAGCAAGATTTCGCGAGTTAAGGCATGAGCTAAATATCATTGATTCGAGCAATGTGGCTTGAACCCTTGCACACCCTACCACGCTCAACTTGTTGTCTAGTTTAGGTGTAGCATGGACATAGGGGGAGTGTTGTTCTCTCAATGAACTCTCCCTCCCCCCATTATGCATAAATTGATTGTGTCTTTCACATTAGCCATATTTGATGGTACTTGTGCTTCAAAGACGAGTTTTGGTCATGGACACAAGGATAATTCTTCGCGGTGCCATACCAATTGACTCAAACATAGGTGGCCTCGGCCACCGTCCACTCTTCGGGGAGTTGGAGTTAGCCTTGCTGCTCTCGTGTTGTTTTCTCTCTTTCTCTCTTTGCTCTTTGTGTTAGGTTCTCCTAGGGTGTTGTTTCTCTCCTGCTTTTGTGCCCCTTCTTCCTCCCTTCGGATTGCACTCATTTGATCTTGGCTTGGGCTTAGGTGGTCAGGCGGTACAACCGGCACCACGAGCGGTTCTACCGCTGGTACCGGGTTGTGCTGTCCCAAGGGTTTCCGTTTGGTGCCTGGGCGGTTCCACCGCACAATCCCATGGTAACCCACGTCTGGTTCTACCGGTTGCTACCGTGCGGTACTACCACTGCCTTCCAGGCACTGGAAGTACCGCCTCCATCCACCGGTCTGTACCAGACGAGCGGTACAACCGCTCCCCTAAGCGGTTCTACCGGGGCGTGCGTACGGGCCTATATATACTCGACGGGGCTGAAGGGCTGTCTTTTTCCCTTCGTCCTTGTTCCTCTTTTTTCTTGCCCTAGCAGCCGGCCATCTCTACCCCTGCCTTGGATCTCCGTGGATTCTCTCCGTGGAGGCCTTCCGATCTCTTCCCATGGATGGTGGTAATGCCTCGTGTTCTTTGCCTCTAGATGTTTGTTTAGGGTTATTCCTTGCCTAGGGCTTTACCCATCTTTCCGCGTTTAGTGTTCGTTCTATGCCTTAGAAGAGTTCTTTGTTAGCCTCCTGTCTTGTTTGCAGCACTTAGAATTCGGAATATTACTTGTGTGATTCGTATGACTCGGTTAGATCTATCTTCCCTGGTAGTGCCACTGTCAGCGGTTCTACCGCCCCTACGGGCGGTACAACCGCTGGAGCGGTACTACCGGCGGAAGATCCGGTACAACCGGAGTATATCAACCACTAAGCACTGTTCTATCTTCTCTGTTTTTGCAACTTGTTCCTTTTCTGCTAGTGGGTGCAATCCTCTCATCCTTGTTGGGTTTTTGTGTGTTCTTTTCGTGTGTGTGTTCAGGTGGCTCTAGTTCTCGCTCTGCTCCTCGCAAGACCAAGAAGAGGGCACGAAGGACCTTGCGACCGGTTGTGTCAGATGATGAAGAAGTTGTGGTTCCCACCAAGCCCACTCGCCGTGAAAAGTCTGCAGCTGCTAAGCAACGTGTTGTCATGCCGTTGCATCGTTGGAAAGCCAAGGATTGGGAAGCCTACCGCTCAAAGAATCCGTATGAGGTTCCCATTGCTCCCCGTTGGACCACTGTTCAGTTCCGGAATGAGATGCAAGTGCAGATTGTTCATGAACTCTTTGAGCACAACAAGAACAGATATGCCAAGCAGTGGACAATTGATTTTGATCATTGGAGAAACAACATGGAGTATTTTGGTGAGGCACTAGCTCTCTGCGAGGAGTTTGATCTTGTCAAGATCATGTCAGTCAACTGTGACTTTGATGTTCAACTTATCCATCAGTTCTATGCCACGGTTCATTTTGAAGAAGATGATGCGCGCACTCTCACCTTCATGTGTCGCGATGAATTGTTTCACGTTCCCTGGAGGGCTTTCTGCAATGCTATTGGGTACGAGGATACCGGTCTGCAAGGAAGGGGTGGCATTCGCCCTCATGATTTTCCTGAGTCCATGCCTAAGGAGAAGCTTGCCCCTCTGTACATTAGGGGCCGTGGGATTATTGGAGAATCCAAGGATTTGGAGAAGGTCTATGACATCATGCACCGAGTGTTCCGCAATGTGCTCTTGCCCAAGGTGGGCAATCAAGATGAGATTCATGGCTATCTAGTTGATTTGATGGTTGCTATGAAGACCATGGTGGGGACAGGGGCAACGTTTGATGTGTCCAATTGGCTATGGAATGAGATGTACAACATGGTCATCTACCATAAAGTCCCAATCTACGCTCCGTTTGTCATGTGCTTTCTGAACTCTGTGTGGTCTGTTCGTCGTCCTGGAGAGCTCCTCACTTCTCCAGACAACCTCACTGTTCATGACGTCAAGCTCCTTAAGAAGAAGAAGCATGCTGAGCCTTGCTTCCCTGAACATGCTCCTGAGGATGTCTATGCTACTTCTGACGATGAGGACTTTGAGCTGGAGCCAGGGGCCAAGCCTTCGTGGGTGGCCAAACTTACTGCCAAAGTGAAGAAGACCTTTTGTCTCCAGGCTGACATCCAGAAGAAGATGTATGACGCACATGTCACTGAGAAGCTTGCACGGCGTTGCCAAATTGCAATGATGAAGCACCTCAACATGCAGGTTCAGAGTGGCTCTGAGAAGAGCATCACCCCAGAGGAGCGTTGGATCTCTACCCATAGCACCTGGACTGATGATGAAGCCCCTCCCCAGCCATCATCCTCGTTTGCAGCAGCGGACAATGCCATGGAAGAATCTGATCACGACGACTCTGATGATGAAGATCCAGATGCGACTGAGGAGTCAGAGGAGGACGCCTGAGCTTTGGGTCGCTAGCTTCGCTCTTTTCCTTTTTGGTGTCTTGATGCCAAAGGGGAAGAGGGTTCTATAGGTCTCGGGGATTTGCTTGGGTTGTTTTCTCTTGTTCTCGTGTTTTGTGTTTGTTTGTGGACTTGGTTCGTTCCATGCTGTGTGTCAGACTTGCTACTCCCTTTACCTTTCTGTTCGTAGGTCATTATCGTTATTATTGCCTCTAAGTATTATATTGTCTATCCTTTTGAGCTCAGAGTGATGAGTCTATAAAATCTAGGGGGAGTCTAGTCCTGAAAGTGTGCTCATGCTTTCTAACAGCTAGTACTTGTTGGGGCACACATTCAGGGGGAGTTCCGTCTAGATTTCATTGACTTATCTCTTGCAAATCATGTTGTTGTCATCATCCACCAAAAAGGGGGAGATTGAAAGGGCATTTCCCAACTTTATGTTTTGGATGATGATGACAACCCTTGGTCTAAACATGTGCTTTATGTTTCAGGTTCTCGATGCTTAGGCTTACATCGGATTGCTATTACCTCTCGAAGGAAAAGATCGAAGACGTGTCCTCTATGGTATTATTTTCTTTGGTCGTAGAGTACCCGTACTATCAAGAGGGAATCCTCATTAGGAAGCTCTGGGGGAATCAGTTCACGTACACTTTTCTCACCCTCTCTTTGCCTTCCTCGGGTGTGTGTGTGAGAGAGAGTTTTCCTTGCCTCTTCCCCTCTTTTCTTTTCTGCTCACTGTTTCTGCCCAGCGGTTGTACCGCTCTCTGGAGCGGTTGTACCGCTCTCTGGAGCGGTTGTACCGCTGGGTCTTGTCGCTCACCAGCTGTGCTCGAGCGGTTGTACCGCTGCCTCCGGGCGGTGGTACCGCCACCATGCTCTGCAATAGCTGGGGCGGTGGTTCCGTCCATGCACCGCTCCAGTACCGCTCTTGCTTCTGGTTTGATGCGGTTCTTGGGCGGTAGTGGCCCGATTGGTCCGGTCGTTCCACGGTGACCGGTACCACCAGTGGTCCGAGCGGTTCTTCCGCTCAGGACTTAGCCACCCAAGAGCTCAAGGCCATACGGTTGTTCTGGCCAGGCACCGCCCAAGTACCGGTCAAGCTCCTGTTTTGATGCGGTGTTTGTGCGGTGGCCAGGCGGTTAGTCCGGTTATTTTTCTTAGCCGGTACTACCGCCCCCCTGGTCCGATTGTACCGCTTGGTAGGGTTCTACTGATACACCGTGAGTCCCAGTTGTACCGGGACGAGGACCGGTTGTACCGCTGCAGTGCTAAAATCACAGTAACGGTTGGAAATTGAGGGTGACTATATAAGGGAGCTTCTCCCACCTACCACACCTACCTTTGACCTCTCTCACTCCACCATTGATGCCCTTCAAGCTCTCTTGCCCGATCTCCCTCTCTAGCCACTCAAACTTGTTGATTTGCTAGGGATTGAAGGAGGAGACCTAGATCTACACTTCCACCAAAGGATATTTGGTTCCCCCATACTTTCTTGTGTGGATTTTGTTACTCTTGGGTGTTTGAGCACCCTAGACGGTTGAGGTCACCTCGGAGCCATATTCCATTGTGGTGACGCTTCGTGGTTTCGTTGGGAGCCTCCAATTAAGTTGTGGAGAGAGCCCCAACCTTGTTTGTAAAGGTTCGGTAGCCGCCTTCAAGGGCACCAATAGTGGAATCACGGCATCTCGCATTGTGTGAGGGCGTGAGGAGAATACGGTGGCCCTAGTGGCTTCTTGGGGAGCATTGTGCCTCCACACCACTCCAACGGAGACGTACTTCCTCTCAAAGGGAAGGAACTTCGGCAACACATCCTCATCTCCACCGTCTCCACTCTTGGTTATCTCGTGCCTTTATTTAAGCTAGCTTACTTGTTTTATATCTCTTGGTTGCTTGTGTACCTATCCTCGTTGCATCATATAGGTTGTTCACCTAGTTGCATTTCTAGACAACCTATTTTGATGCAAACTTTAACTTGTTAAAGAAAAGCTAAAAATTGTTAGTTGCCTATTCACCCCCCCTCTAGTCAACCATATCGATCCTTTCAGTTGTCCCTTTATTGTATGAAATGCAATCGCCATGTAATTGCTTTATTTTATCACTAAGCGTTAGCGATAGTCGTTGACGCAATAGTTGGCAAGACAACAACGATGCTACGATGAAGATCAAGGTGTCAAGCTGGTGAAGATGGTGATCATGACGGTGCTTTGGAGATGGAGATCAAAGGCACAAGATGATGATGGCCATATCATATCACTTATTTTGATTGCATGTGATGTTTATCCTTTAGGCATCTTATTTTGCTTAGTACGGTGGTAGCTGATATGTATCCATCGTATCTATAATTTTTGATTGTTCCATGCCAATATTATTCAACTTTCATATACTTTTGGCAACTTTTTATACTATTTTGGGACTAACATATTGATCTAGTGCCCAGTGCCAGTTCCTGTCTGTTGCATGTTTTTGGTTTCGCAGAATATCTATATCAAACAGAATCCAAATGGGATAAAAACCGACGGAGAATTATTTTGGAATATTTGTGATTTTTGGGAAGAATATCAACGCGAGACGGTGCCCAAGGTGGCCATGAGGGTGGGGCCCACGACCACTACAGGCAGGCGCACCCCCACCCTTGTGGGCCACCCGTAAGGCGGTTGATGCTCTACTTTGGCCCTAAGAAAGCTAATTTTTGGAAAAAGATCTGGGCGAAGGTTTCAATCCAATCAGAGTTACGGATCTCCGAATATAAAAGAAACGGTGAAAGGGCAGCAGAACAGAATGCAGAAACAGAGAGAGACAGAGAGACGGATCCAATCTCGGAGGGGCTCTCGCCCCTCCCACGCCATGGAGGCCAAGGACCAGAGGGCAAACCCTTCTCCCATCTAGGGAGGAGGTCAAGGAAGAATAAGACGAAGGGGGCCCCTCTCCCCTTCTCTTCCGGTGGCACCGAAACGCTGCCGTGGCCATCATCATCATCACCGCGATCTACTCCAACACCTCCTCCATCTTCACCAACATCTCCATCACCTTCCCCCCTCTATCTACAGCGGTCCACTCTCACGCAACCGGCTGTACCCTCTACTTGAACATGGTGCTTTCTGCTTCATATTATTATCCAATGATGTGTTGCCATCCTATGATGTCTGAGTAGATTTTCGTTGTCCTATCGGTGGTTGATGAATTGCTATGATTGATTTAATTTTCTTGTGGTTATGTTGCTGTCCTTTGGTGCTCATCATATGAGAGCGCACGTGGATCACACCATAGGATTAGTTGTATGTTGATAAGACTATGTATTGGAGGGCAAGAGTGACAGAAGCTTCAACCTAGCATAGAAATTGATGCATACGGGATTGAAGGGGGACCAATTTATCTTAATGCTATGGTTGGGTTTTACCTTAATGAACGTTAGTAGTTGCAGATGCTTGCTAATAGTTCCAATCATAAGTGCATAGAATTCCAAGTCAGGGATAATATGCTAGCAGTGGCCTCTCCCACATAATACTTGCTATCGGTCTAGTAAAGTAGTCAATTGCTTAGGGACAATTTCGCAACTCCTACCACCACTTTTCCACACCCGCTATATTTACTTTATTGCTTCTTTACTTACAACAGCCCCTACTTTTTATTTACTTGCTCTTTATTATCTTGCAAACCTATCCAACAACACCTACAAAGTACTTCTAGTTTCAGACTTGTTCTAGGTAAAGCGAACATCAAGCATGCATAGAGTTGTATCGGTGGTCGATAGAACTTGAGGGAATATTTGTTCTGCCTTTAGCTCCTCGTTGGGTTCGACACTCTTACTTATCGAAAACTGTTGCGATGCCCTATACTTGTGGGTTATTAAGACCTTTTTCTGGCGCCGTTGCCGGGGAGCAATAGTGTGGGGTGAATATTCTCGTGTGTGCTTGGTTGCTTTATCACTAAGTAATTTTTATTTGCTGTTCTTAGTTGTTTTCTATCTTTAGTTATGGGTAGGAAACGCAAAATACCAAAAAAATAGTTGTACCTACTAAACCAATGGTTGAAGAACCACTCAAAATCTATCACACTGATGAAGCTTATTACTTGGATCATCTTCGATCCCTATGTGCTCGTGCTGAAACCCCAAGTAGCTCAGTTGAGGGCAAATCTTTAGATGAGCATGCTTGTTATGTGCGACACTGAATATCTGAAAAAGGGAAAATTTTACTAGATCAAATTCATCGGTTGCAATGCTATGCTTGGAATTTATGCGAAATATATGATATTACTTGTTGTTCTGAAAACCCTAAGAAACACCTTCCCTATCAATGTGAGTTTAGTGATAATGGAATCGTATCTTTGTATGCTAAGGGTGTTTATAGTTACTATGATGTTCAACAAATTGAAGAATTTGTTGCTTTTAAGGGTGCTTATGAAATTGCTTCTTTGATTGAAACGTATGGTGCTACTCTTTACAAATCTGAAAAATTTGACATACTTAAATATTGCTATGATAATTATGCTTCTAATGCCTGTGTTGAACTATATATTGAGGACTACCCCGCTGTCCAAGAAGAGACTAATATTTTGCAGGAGTCTATGGAGGAAGAAATTGATGAAACTGTGAGCTCATTTTGGATGAAAAAGATGAGGAGGAGAGCGAAGAACAAAAGGAGGAAGAGCGGATTAGCTACCCGTGCCCACCTTCTAATGAGAGTAACTCTTCAACTCATACATTGTTTAATTTCCCTTCGTGCTTACCGAAGGATGATTGCTATGATGATTGTTATGATCTTGTTGATTCTCTTGAAATATCCTTTGATGATGCTTGCTATGCTTGTGGCCAAGATGCCAATATGAATTATGCTTATGGAGATGAACTTGATATAGTTCCTTATGTTAAACATGAAATTGTTGCTGTTGCACCCACACACGATAGTCCTATTATCTTTTTGAATTCTCCCGACTACACTATATCGGAGAAGTTTGCACTTATTAAGGATTATAGTGATGGGTTGCCTTTTACCGTTGCACATGATGATTTTGATGAATATAATATGCATGTGCTTGCTGCTCCTACTTGCAATTATTATGAGAGAGGAACTATATCTCCACCTCTGTATGTTTCCAATATGATAAAATTGCAAGAAACTGCTTATGCTATGCATTGGCCTTTACTATGTGTGCATGAATTGTTCTGTTATGACATGCCGATGCATAGGAAGAGAGTTAGACTTCTTTGTTACATGATATATGTTACTTTGTGCTCACTACTAAATTACAAATCATTGTTAATTAAAATTGGCTTTGATATACCTTGGGATCCAGGTGGATTCATTACTTGAGCACTATATGCCTAGCTTAATGGCTTTAAAGAAAGCGCTGCTAGGGAGACAACCCGGAAGTTTTAGAGAGTCATTTATTTCTGTTGAGTGCTTTTATATAGTTTAAAAACAACAAAAATAAAGAGGGGAACCCAAATTTTTTTCAAAAAGGAAAGTGAAAGTGAGAAAGACAAGCATTGTTGAAGTGGGAGAGCTCCTTGAACTTTGTTCATGCTCACGGAAACTTTGTGAATCTTGATTACAGAAACTTTTCAACAAAAATAATTATCCCCTTGTACAATTCCATTGTATTATAAAAATAATGTGCCAAGGTTTTCCTTTAGGATGTTTACTTTGCTTGTTGGTTTGTATGGTGCAGGACAGAAACTTTGGCTGTAGTGCGCGATTTTACATTTTTAGCTGGAACGTCAAATGGTTCTGATTCTTTTTGCAATGTATTTCTATGCAAATTGTTTATTTTTCCTATTTTTTTCAGAATGTTTCAAGTAACAGAAGTATGGTGAATGTTCATATTATTACAGACTGTTCTGTTTTAGACAGATTCTGTTTTTGATGCATAGTTTGCTGGTTTTGATGAAACTATCAATTTGTATTAGTGGATTAAGGCATGAAAAAGTTATATTACAGTAGAAAAAATGCAAAAACAAAATATGAATTGGTTTACAGCAGTACTTAGAGTAGTGATTTGCTTTATTATACTAACGGATCTTACCGAGTTTTCTGTTGAAGTTTTGTGTGGATGAAGTGTTCGATGATCGAGAAGGTCTCGATGTGAGAAGAAGGAAGAGAGGCAAGAGCTCAAGCTTGGGGATGCCCGAGGTACCCCAAGTAAATATTCAAGGATACTCAAGCGTCTAATCTTGGGGATGCCCCGGAAGGCATCCCCTCTTTCTTCAACAAGTATCGGTATGTTTTCGGATTTGTTTTGTTCATGCGATATGTGCAATCTTGGAGCGTCTTTTGCATTTAGTTTTCATTTTTCTTTTATGCACCATGCTGGTATGAGGTAGTCCTTGGTTGATTTATAGAATTCTCTTTGCACTTCACTTATATCTTTTGAGTATGGATTTATAGAATGCTTCATGTGCTTCACTTATATCCACTACTAGGAAAAGGCCTATAGATGATATGGCCACTAATGGCGCGCCAGAAATGTGGTGCGCCACTACTATATACTAATGGCGCACCATGAGTTGGTGTGCCATTAGTGTGGTAGAGACTAATGGCACACCGGACACACGGTGCGCCACTAGTAACAATTTTTTTTCCAAAAATACTAATGGCGCACCGAGGCACAGTGCGCCATTACTAGTTTAACTAGTAATTGCGCACCTGCCACACAGTGCGCCACTACTTTTTTTTGCAAAACTACTAATGGCGCACCGCAAGCTGGTGCGCCATTAGTAACCAGGGTTACTAATGGCGCATTTGTGGGTGGTGCGCCATTAGTAACCTGGGACCAGCTAGATATTTTGGACAGCCACACCTACACACTCACTTTCCCCACTTCATTCTCTCCACCTCCTCCTTCAAGCTTGTGTCGGCTGCCTCCTCCTCCTCACCTGATTTGCACCATAGATTCATCAAAATTAAGTGGTTAAATTACCTTTTTTGATAGGTAAGTAAGGGGAAAGCTATCTTTATGTCCTAGATCTACTATTTTTTCTCCCTCCAACCACGTGCACATGCACTTTTTATGGCCTAGCTAGATCTATGTATGTTTGTGTTTGCAGGTACCGGTATTTGAAATGCGATAGTTGCCAATATTTAGCCGGAATGTTGATTCATTTCCGTTTCGGCGAGAATTTTGGCACTATGCTTCTTTTTGGTCCTATTTTTAGGGAAAGTCATGCCAAATTTTTTCTTGGTTCTAAAATATCATTTTGCTCTACCCCGCAGGCGAGCATGGTCTGCACGATGACCGAAGGTATTGTGAATAGGTTTTTGAGCTCCGCGAAGGCCGAGATGCTTCAAAAGAACGAGACGGAGATAAGATGTCCGTGTCGAAGATGCAAGCTGAAGAGCCTTATTGCGGACCCGGATTCTGGGCAGGTGCAGGACCACCTGCTCTTGCGTGGTTTCAAGGATGGCTATTGGTGGCAAGGTGATGAAGATGACTATGAAGTCGTCCATGGGGGCCGGGCAAGAAATGAGGAAGGGCAGCAAGACAACCACCACCGCAGCGAGGGCGGGCGAGAAGACGAAGAATCTCCAGGACATGATCACGATGATGATGCTGTACACAATCATCATGTAGAAGATGCCAGACATGATGATGAGGAAGATCAAGACGAAGGGCATGATCATGAAGATGAAGATGCCGGAGCAGACGACGATGGAGGCTGGGTGCAGGACCCTCATATTCAAGAGCTGCTTCTCAAGCAGACGGATAACACAAGAGCTTCCGCCCGAGAGAAAGCCAAGCTGGATCAACTGGAGATAGACGCGGTTACTCCATTGTATGAAGGATGCAGGCCCGAGGATACCCGCCTGAAAGTAACGCTCATGGCTCTGGAGATGAAGGTAAAACACAAAATGACCGACGCATGCTTCGACGAGAACATGTCATTCTGGCACGAACGTCTTCCCAAGGGGAACAAGTGCCCGACCAGTTTCGAGGAGGCGAAGAAAATCGTGTGTCCTCTGGATTTACCGCACGTGAAATACCATGTGTGCATTAACGATTGCATCATTTATCGGGACGAGCACGCGGAGTCTACCATATGTCCGGTGTGTGGCGTCACTCGATACAAGAAGAGGAAGAAAGCTCCTCGAAAAGTGGTGTGGTACTTTCCGATCACTCCTCGTCTGCAGTGGTATTTCGCGGACCCTAAGGTAGCAAAGCTCCTGCGTTGGCACACGGATAGGGAGGAGAAGAAGCGAGAATATGACGGAAATGATCCGGAGATAAATAAAAAAGACAAGATGTTGAGTCACCCTAAGGATGCGAGCCAGTGGCAAGCGTTGAATTTCAAAGACCCAGAATTTGGGAACAATCCAAGGAACATCATGCTGGGCGCGAGCACCGATGGAGTCAATCTGTTTGGCAGCCAGAGAAGCACACATAGCACCTGGCCTGTCTTTGTGTGGATGTACAACCTTCCCCCCTAGTTGTGCATGAAGAGGAAGTACATTCACATGAGTATGCTAATTGAAGGGCCGAAACAACCAGGGAACGACATCAATCTGTATTTGGGGCTGCTGAAAGAGGAGCTAGACACGCTGTGGAAAACGCCAGCCAATACGTGGGATGCCACAGAGAAAGAATATTTCCCTATGAGAGCCGCACTGCTCACGACGGTGCACGACTATCTCGGTTACGGATATCTCGCGGGGCAGGTGGTCCACGGATTTTCTGGATGCGTTGGGTGCATGGATGACACAACGTATCGCCAGCTAGATAAAGATCTCGGGTCTTCGAAAACCATGTTCATGGGACATCGAAGGTGGCTTCGCGATGATGACTTGTGGAGAAAACGCAAGGATTTGTTCGATGGTGGAACCGAACCCCGAAGATGCCCGCGTACGAGGAGCGGCGAGGAAATAGACGAGCTGTTAAAAAATTGGAAAGATTGCCCACTGCCGGGAAAGAAGCAAAAGGCGCCAGAGACGGGAAAGAAGCGAAAGGCGCCAGAGCCGCTGCTGAAGGTATGAAAACGAGGTCTATTTTCTGGGACTTGCCGTACTGGAAGATCCACCGTGTGCCTCACAGCCTTGATGTCATGCATATCACGAAGAACGTGTGCGAGAGTCTGCTTGGTACCGTGCTCAACATGCCAGAGAGGACCAAAGATGGGCCGAAAGCAGGGGCAGACTTGAAATCAATGGGCATCAGGGAGGAGCTTCACGCTAATGATGATGATGATGAGGCGAAGCAGGACACAAAAAGTCGTCGCAAAGGCAAAAAGGCCAAGAAGACCGGAAATGACTACCCTCCCGCATGCTTCACTCTAAGTCAGGAGGAGATCGAGAAGTTTTTCACCTGCCTCATAGGAGTAAAACTTCCTTACAGTTACGCGGGGAAGATAAGCAGATACCTAGGCTACAGGAAGAGATCGTGGTGATACTATGCGAGCTTGAGATGTACTTCCCGCCCGCATTCTTCGATGTTATGGTGCATCTGCTGGTCCATATCATGGAGGATATCATCCAACTCGGGCCGACGTTCTTGCACAGCATGATGCCGTTCGAAAGGATGAATGGTGTCATCACAGGATATGTTCGCAACATGTCACGTCCAGAGGGAAGCATAGCCAGGGGCTTTCTGACCGAAGAGTGCATCTCCTACTGCACGAATTATCTAGGCATCGAGAACCCCGTTGGTCTGCCCGTCAACAAGCACCTCGGCAGGCTCGCTGGATGGGGTCACCGTGAGGGTCGCCGCGAAATGCATGTCGACTTCGAGGGTTGACTCACCGACTTTGAAAGAGCAAACCTAGTCGCGCTACAACACATAGACGTGGTCGATCCTTGGGTGGTAGAGCACAAAACCTTTATTGAGAAGACGTACAATGACCGAGGACAACAGAGGACGGACGGAGATATAATCAAAGAGCACAACTCATGTTTCACGCGTTGGTTCAAGCAGAAGCTTCTGTCGTACCCTTTACATGAGGATTCTTCCGCGGAAGAACAACTCATATTCGCCTTGTCACAGGGCGCCGAGCACAACCTGATGACCTGTGAGGCGTATGATATCAACGGCTACACATTCTACACCGAGGACAAGGACATGAAGAGCGATGGTTATCAGAACTCCGGGGTAACGATGGAATCCTACACCGGTAACGACAAGGACGGATACTACGGAAGGATCGAGGAGATCTGGGAGCTGAGCTACGTTGGAGAGAAGGTCCTGATGTTCCGTGTCAGATGGGCCAAGAGTGTCCTAAAAGAAGACCGGTATTTCACCACCATGGTTATACCCGAAGCCAAATCCAAGACCACGGGCGCAAACGTCACCGCGAAAAATGAGCCATGGGTACTGGCTTCCCAAGTGGACCAATGCTTCTTCATTACTGACCCGTCAAAGCCCAGTCGTGTTGTCGTGAGGAGAGGCAAAAGGAAGATCATCGGAATGGATGGAGTCGCCAATGAGCAAGACTTCGACAAGTACGACGACCCGAGGATGGAACATGACGACGACGATGAAGTAGCAGCATACACCACAATAAGAAGCATGACCACCCTACCTAAAGGACGTCCGTTCCACAGAAGAAATCCATTTGCGAAAAAGAAGGGCAAGAAGATTGTGAACAGATAGCTAGCTAAGATCGATTGTATTTAAATCATAGTCTTCATTTCTCGATTGTATTTCATGGGCACTTTTTGAACTCATGAATATTTTTAAATTTCATGGGCACTTTTTGAATTCATGAATATTTTTTCAAATTTGATGATATTTTTTCATATTCAATATGAAAAAATATTGAGTATTCATGAGGACACTCGATCTCGATCCCCCTCCATCTCGATCGGTATCCCCCTCCATCTCGATCTCGACCCCCCCCCCCCCCGCACCCTCCCCCGCTAGCTCCACCGCCGCCGATGACCCATCGCACCCTCCCCCGCTCCGCCGCCACCGACCCCCCGCACCCTCCCCGGCCCGCTCCACCGCCGCCGAGCACCCCCCCCCCATTTGATGATATTTTCAAATAACAAATTTGATGATATTTTTTCATATCCATAAAAAAATTATTACTGTTTTTATAAAAAATATATTTAAAAATAGCAACAATAATAATAATAATAATAACATACTAATGGCGCACCGCTCGGGTAGTGCGCCATTGCTATCTAAAAAAAGATTTCTAATAGCGCACCGCTAGGGGGTGTGCCACTACTATAAAAAAACATACTAATGGCGCACTGCTCGGGGGTGCGCCATTAGTAATCTTGCCCCCTAGCTATAACTCGCCCGACCACTTCGTCCCTCCCTCTTGCCAGATCCACTGCCCCCCCCCCCCCCCCCCCCGCGCTGCCCCGACCCACGACGCCGCCGCCCCTAGTTGCGCCGCCGCCCCCGGGCCGCCGCGCCCCCACCACTTCAGCTCCGCCATCGTCGACGCCTCCGTGACCTCCCCGTCGCCGACAGCCTCCCCGCGTCGGCCCCTGCCCTGCGCCGCCTCTACCTCAGTCCAAGCACGGGGTGCAGGATGACGACCGCCGCTGACCCGCGAAGCATGTGGCAGCCGTCCTCCCCACTCCCGACGGGAATCGAAGGATACAGAAATATGGAATCGAACACAGATTATAGGAAACAAGCAAACAGAACAGGTTGGATCCCATCTTTAACTGCACAGAGCAGCAGCCTACTATTGATTGATGATCTTACGAGGCGCCCAGGAGGACCGCCATCGTCTTCCTCTTCGACTACGAGGACCCGGACGAGCTCGGACACCCTCGAGCCATCCCTTCGCCGCCGCCGCCGACAACGACCCTAACCCCAACCCCGACCCCTCCGGCGACCGGCCGCACCCGCCCAGGTACCTCTCCTCCTTCCTCCTTCTCCACCCTTCCTCCCCATTCCATCCCTCCCTCCCCTCGACCGTGGTACAGGTCGTCGGCGTACTGCCCCGGCGTGTAGCTGAATGTTGTAGGTTAAGTCAGTTTCCCCTCTCTACAACTTTGTCTGCCTCCAGAAAATTGAAAACCGAACACAAAATTCAGTGATAGTTTTAGACCATCCGGAGTCACAAATCATAAAATAGACTTTGTTGGAATTCGTTGATTGCATGAGAACTGAATTTATGTTAATTAGTCAGAAGTCATAGCATTATGCAAAGAAACTTTGCCGAAATTGGAGCAGCTCTCTTATGAAGTTTTGATGAAGGGCAGCAAAAACTCTGCATTCAGTTAAAATTCAGTCGTAGGAAAACAAAGTTATCCACAAAGTGTTTTTCTTTTTAACATGTAGCTCCGACAGCTCATTTGACCATGGCTTACCCAAACTTTGTTCAATCAGTGTAAACCTTGAGCTTTTTCCATTTAAATTTTGATGGAAATAAGCTTGACATCACGAATGTCAAAATTTCAACATTTTGATGGAGTACAATTGTTACAGTATAGTCAGAATTGTGTACGATTGTGCCTAAAGTAGATAATCTAAAGATACAGACAAAATAATTAGGGGAGCATGTGTGAATCTCTGACAGCAATACAAACTAAGATTCAATTAAGACTAATTAACTACATTTGATGTCACTATATTCTTTGAATAACTTCAGTTATGATCTGTACTGGAAAACTTTAGTTAACACCCATTTTTCAGTTAACTCCTTACAGTTCAGATCATATTTGGATTGTCAATAATAGTGGACTTTTAAGGCTTTCTTACGGGCAATACTAGTGGATTTTAGGCTTTTTTACAGGCAACAATAGTGGAATTTTAGGCTTTTTTGGAGGAGTGTGTTTCATGCTGGCCTACAGTGATGAATTAGTCAGAGGATTGTGCCTTAGGATTGTGCCAAAGTTATCCATTGTATCTATTTGCTTGTCCTTCAAATAGGGGCAAGACTGTTATCGAAAAATTACTTGCAAGCATATTGTGATTTACTTGCAAGCATATTGTGCCTTAGTTACAGAAAAATTACTTGCAAGCATATTGTAACTATTTTCACTCTGTCCTGAAGGTTGCTTGATGTGCTTTGTAAAACTTGTTCATGTACTGAACTACTAATGCCTTGTGATGCCTCTGAATTACTTGTGATCACATTGAGAAAGACTTGTAAAGATGATGATCATCTTTTACAGAAAACAATTTCTGTAAACACGTCAGTAACTTTGCTAGTTTGCTGGGTTTTGTCTCTGACCATCATGTCGTGATGATTTTGCAGGTACCCCGAGAGGCCCTTGAGTTTTCCGGAATGTCGATTAACTTCCGTTCTGGCAAATTCGGGTACTCCATATGTCCTATTTTCAGCAAAGGTCATGCTGAAATTTTCCGTGAATTTTAGCATGACTTTGCTAAAAATCAGACATATGGGGTACTTGCTACTAATGCATGGGCCGGGGTATCTTAGTACTTAATTAAGTAGGATCAACTGCCTCTTGTGTTATGCATGGGCCTCAACGTCGACAAACCCTAAATTATAAAACCTTGGCTTTTAGGGTGCCTCGGTGTCGATAAAAACCTAAATGATGAAAGCTTAGGCTTTTAGGGTGCCTCGGCGTCGACAAACCCTAAATGATAAAATCTTAGCTTTTAGGATGCCTCGGCGTCGACAAAACCTAAATGATGAGACCATGATCTTGTTCCTTGATAATAACCAACTTTTTGACCAAACTTTTTTCCTATTTAGAGCGAAACATGGCCCACAACAATGAGGCCGGCGGTTCAGGCGGCAAGCAATTCTGGGAGCTGTCCCAGGAGATGGAGGAAGAACCTCACCGCTATGAGGACACCGCGGAAGACACCGATCCTGACTACACAACCCCTAGTGGTGTCGGGGATGACACCACTGATTGTGCCGCCGAGGATGCACCACTAATGATGGCAGCGCATGCACAGATGGCAGCCAACTGAAGAGGCAACGGAAGGACCGGCGCCCAAACGTGCTCCGCACCGTCAAGGAGGAATTTACTCAAGTGAACTCCGACGGGCATCCAACGGCGCCCAAAGAATTAGTCAAGGTGTACTCGCTTCAGCTCGGGTGCATTCTCCGGAGCACCGTCTCGATCAACACCGAGAACCTAAGGCATAAGGACCGAGGGAATTTGCGCAACCTCCTCTTCACAAAGCTGCACGAACGATACAAGTTCCCCGCTGACTTTGTAAACACACGCCTCTCAGGGAATAAAGTGAACAGTGCCGCCCTCATGACAATGAGCACGACCCTGTCTACTTGGAGAAGCGCAGTGAAGAGAATGATTGCCAAAGGTGATAGTTATGAGAAGATCAAGGCGAAAAATCCTTCGATCAGCGAAGATGACTACAAGGAGTTCAAGATCAAGTGCGAGAGCAGCGCAACCTCCGAATCAAGTCAGTGGGGGAAAGAAATGTGGGAGTTGAACTTAGGGGAACACAAACTCGGTCCCGGTGGTTACAGAGTGGCGGAGCCTATATGGGACAAGGAGGACGCGGAGCGTGCCGAGCAAGGCCTACCGCCCTGCTTCGAGAAATACCGTGACAAGTAGACCAGGAACTATGTCAAGGCCCGGTACAAGGAGGACCCGGTAACAAAGGCGCTTACCACGGATCCGAAGACCAGGGTGCTTTAGCTTGTTCTGGCGCAGGAGACTGAAAGCAATAGCGCGGGGTCGTCTCAGAGCACCCCTTGGGACAACACTCTAAATAGGGTGTTGAACATAATGAAAAACAAGGATAAGCTCAGTAAGCCATCGTCAGCTGGTCGTGTGGCCGGCAAAGGCTTGTCCACAAAATGGTCGTCATACTATAACGCTGGTGGGCGAAAGGAGAGAAAGACCAGCTCAGAAAGCCAGTCACGCGAGGTTCAAGAACTCAAGGCACAAGTGGCACAGATTCCGGAGATTGTCCAAGAGCAAGTGCAACAACAACTGGGAGCGCCCGCTCACTGGCATTATGCCTACCTTGATTCATGGGCTGACCACGTGGATTGCGGGCGGCCAACAGGGGCCGCCCCCGATTCCTAGCTTCACGGCCAGCAACTCGGACAACGCGCAGGTGGCGCCATTGGTGTCTCCGGCGGAGGCAGTATTGGTGTCTCCAACACCGGCATGGGCAATGGAGCTTAATGCACCCGGGTGTACGCCGGCCAGCACCTCAGCAGCAAGCGGCCCCTCCGTCAGTTGCACGCCTGCCGTTGGCGGTGCCTCGACATTAGCCGAGCTCGACGCCATCATCACGGTAACTAATTAAGCCTCTCAGCCGAGGACTTCATCTCCTTTCCTTTGACTGGGCATCCCTGACGCCCTACCTGTTTTCACAGGGCGCCGCCGATGTTTCGTGCACTCTCATGCACTTCGTGAACGACGAGTTGGTCGATGTCGCCAAGGGCAAAATCGTTCAACCGGGCAACCCCGTGTTCCACGGTAATCCGATGCCACCCACCATGTATAGGGTTCAACTGGTTCGGGTGCTGCCAGGCTGCGACGAGTTGTTACCTCCGATTCGACCCGCCGGGGCCGACGAAGATGATGTGATGACCCTCAGCGCCTGCCTAAGCTGGCCCCTGCTTTGGCCGAAGAGCCAGATTCGTTTGGGGGCGGGGGACACCACCCCCAAAGACAACACCGCCAGTCGTGCCGGCGCCAAGCCATGGCAAGACCGCTGCAACGCTACCGGACATGCCGGACATCCCTATGGCACAGGATCCGAACATGCATATGGCATAGGATCCGGATGACAATGACAACGACGACGATACATTTACCAACGTCAATAAGTACTTTGCCGAACATGGGTTCGATGACGAATTCTTGGGGCCTCCTTCTCAAGAACCCAACCCTACAAAAGACGATCGCGATCTAGCCGGTACCGCAGAGAAACCCAATTGCAACAGGCGTCGTCTGGCGTTCAGTTCTCAGGAGACGCCTCCAACTGCCGACTTCACCGAGCCTCAGATAGGCGAGGTGCGAAATATTATCAGCCCCAACACACTCAAGAAGGCGGTCTATGAGCAGAACTCGGTCCCATTACAGCAGAAGAAGAAGGGACGGAAAATAAAGAGTAACAAGGGTGCGAGCCAGCCGGCACCGAGTACGATCCGTGCTCAGGACGGGCCACCTTCACATAAGGATATCTCGAGGAGGGTGCATGTGGCGGGTAGGCCGATGCTACCGACTAATATGCTCAATGCTGCAACCGGTGCTATGCGGAGTTTGCATGACAGTGTTCTTTCTTTGGAGAAGCGGCGTCTCAGAGAGAATGACGTGGCATACCCGGTTTTCGTGGCCAAGGTGCCAGAGGGCAAGGGCTTTGTGGATAACTCCATCGGGGGTATGATCGTCCTACGGTTTGATGACATCTTCGCTATGTTTAACCTTCATCCGCTGCACTACACCTTCGTTCGGCTATTTTCGCTGAGTATGGAGATGCGGATCATTAGAGACAAGACCCCAGACATCGTGATAGTCGACCCCTTCTACATGCGTGGCAAGACCTTAGGCAGTGCTGGGGACTGGCAAGTCGCGAGTTCTTACCTCGAAGGCGTCATTCTGGCAAACCCAGCTAAGGATAACTTCCTCGTGCCTTACTTTCCCGAGTAAGTCGTCCCCTCAACTGCCCCGTAACATATGATTTCTTAGATTTTGATCGTTTTTTTCTACATTCCATGTTTTGTTCAGTGACACACATTGCACACTCATCCTCTTAAGCCCGAAATATTCCATGGCCACGTATTTCGACTCGGACAGTCAGTCGAAGAAATACTACACAAATATCAAGAAAGTTCTTGATGATGTTCTCCCCGGCTATGCCAAATCTAGAGGCACCTTCACCAAGCCAGTTCGTAAGTACGGCAAGCACGTGTTCACCCACAATACGGTGTTCTGCTGCGTCAAGCAGACGCCTGGCGGTCAGAAAGATGCCTACTACGCCCTCCATCACATGCGGGCGATCGTACGGGACCATAATCACCTTCTGCTACCAAATAATCTCAAAGATTGGGCCGCGAGCTTGTCGGCAATCCAGGACACGGACATCAGACAAGAATTCTTTCACATCCAGTCGGAGTTTGCGGAAATCATCCATCAAGATGTCCTTCGTACCTCGGGGCAGTTCAACCTCAGAAATCAACCATCCAATAGTGAGATAGACACAACGCTACAAATGCAGGCTGACAACACCCGCGATTTCATGACCATCACGATAGACGGCGGCTTCATCCACGCTCCGGTCCCTTGAGTCGAGTCAAAAGTAGTGATGCTATGTGTAGTTCTGAAACAACGATTGGCTCATGTTGTAATTAAACTTTAATGAACTTGTATGTCTCTTTGGTTTGGACAGTCGTTCAACTTAGATGTAATCGATGCTATTAATGTGTTGCTTTTCTCTTCCGATCCTTTTGTTGCATACTTATATATTGCTTATATATTGTCTGTGAATTGTTACTAACATTTTGTTTGGCTAGTGCATAGAGATGCCATCGTATGTCGTGTACAAGGGTAAGGTTCCCGGAGTCTACGACGACTGGGAGGAGTGTCGGAGACAGGTTCACCATTTCAACGGTAACAGTTACAAAGGGTACACCACTAGGGCGGAGGCGGAAATTATATACGCGCGCTATCTAGCGGGAGAGAGGAGGGAGCGTTGGAGGAACCGGATGAAGACCAGTTTCATCACGATTATGCTCATCGTGATGACCGCATCTCTCTTCTATGTGATGGTAGTTTAGATGATCGATATCGACTTGTAATGTGAAGACAAACTCGCTACTCGCGGTTTCGAGACTTGTAATGTTGTAACTTTGTTCGGTATTTTAATTTCGGAGACTAATATGATGAATTGTATTCGGAGACTAATCTTCTATTGTATTCGATGAATCTGATGTTGCTGTGTGGTGCTAGCTATATTCTGTCCAATAATATATTTTTTAACCTGTGAAAATATCAGAAAAGAAAAAAATCCCTAATATTCATACTAGTGGGGCACCACCACATAGTGCGCCATTAGTAAGCTAGAGCACACTAATGGCGCATCATCCACCAGTGCACCATTAGTATGCCAAAGCACATCGGTAAATATGGCCCCCTGGGAGGCATACTAATGGCACACCATGGGCTATACTAATGGCGCACTGCATGCATGGTGCGCCATTAGTATACCAGATACTAATGGTGCGCCACAGGTGCGCCATTAGTAAAAAATACTAATGCCGTGATACTAGTGGTGCACCTGTAGTGCACCATTAGTAGGCAAAACAGGTGCGCCACTAGTAGGCCTTTTCCTAGTAGTAATCATTTGAAGTTTGGATTGCCTGTTTCTCTTTACATAGAAAACCGTCATTTGTAGAATGCTCTTTTGCTTCACTTATATTTGTTAGAGCGTGGGCATATCTTTTGTAGAAAGAATTAAACTATCTTGCTTCACTTATATCTATTTAGAGAGATGACGGGAATTGGTCATTCACATGGTTAGTCATAAAATCCTACATAAAACTTGTAGATCACTGAATATGATATGTTGGATTCCTTGCAATAGTTTTGCGATATAAAGATGGTGATATTAGAGTCATGCTAGTGGGTAGTTGTGGATTAGTAGAAATACTTGTGTTGAGGTTTGTGATTCCCGTAGCATGCACGTACGGTGAACCGTTATGTAACAAAGTCGGAGCATGAGGTATTTATTGATTGTCTTCCTTATGAGTGGCGGTCGGGGACGAGCGATGGTCTTTTCCTACCAATCTATCCCCCTAGGGGCATGCGTAGTAGTACTTTGCTTCGAGGCTAATAAAATTTTGCAATAAGTATGTGAGTTCTTTATGACTAATGTTGAGTCCATGGATTATACGCACTCTCACCCTTCCATCATTGCTAGCCTCTCTAGTATCGCGCAACTTTCGCCGGTACCATAAACCCACCATATACCTTCCTCAAAACAGCCACCATACCTACCTATCATGGCATTTCCATAGCCATTCCGAGATATATTGCCATGCAACTTCCATCATCATCATCATATACATGACTTGAGCATTCATTGTCATATTGCTTTGCATGACCGTAAGATAGCTAGCATGATGTTTTCATGGCTTGTCCATTTTTTGATGTCATTGCTACGCTAGATCATTGCACATCCCGGTACACCGCCGGAGGCATTCCTGTAGAGTCACATCTTTGTTCTAGTATCGAGTTGTAATATTGAGTTGTAAGTAAATAAAAGTGTGATGGTCATCATTATTAGAGCATTGCACCAAGAAAAAAAGGAGAGGCCAAAGAAGCCTAAATAAAAAAAGGGGGCCAAAGAAGCCCACACACAAAAAAAGAAAAAAAGAAAAGGGGGCAATATTACTATCCTTTTACCACACTTGTGCTTCAAAGTAGCACCATGTTCTTCATATCGAGAGTCTCTTGATTTATCACTTTCATATACTAGTGGGAATTCTCATTATAGAACTTGGCTTGTATATTCCAATGATGGGCTTCCTCAAATGCCCTAGGTCTTCATGAGCAAGCAAGTTGGATGCACACCCACTTAGTTTCAGTTTGAGCTTTCATATACTTATAGCTCTAGTGCATCCGTTGCATGGCAATCCCTACTCACTCACATTGATATCTATTGATGGGCATCTCCATAGCCCGTTGATACGCCTAGTTGATGTGAGATTATCTTCTCCTTTTTGTCTTCTCCACAACCACCATTCTATTCCACCTATAGTGTTATGTCCATGGCTCACGCTCATGTATTGCGTGAGGGTTGAAAATGTTGAAGCGCGTTAAAAAGTATGAACCAATTGCTCGGCTTGTCATCATGGTTGTGCATGATGTGAATATTTTGTGTGGTGAAGATGGAGCATAGCCAAACTATATGATTTTGTAGGGATAGCTTTCTTTGGCCTTGTTATTTTGAAAAGACATGATTGCTTTATTAGTGGGCTTGAAGTATTATTGTTTTTATGTCAAATGATAGACTATTGCTTTGAATCACTCGTGTCTTAATATTCAAGCCATGATTAGATATGTGATCAAGATTATGCTAGGTAGCATTCCACATCAAAAATTATCTTTTTTATCATTTAACTACTTGAGGATGAGCAGGAATTAAGCTTGGGGATGCTGATACGTCTCCGTTGTATCTATAATTTTTGATTGCTCCATGCCAATATTATTCAACTTCCATATACTTTTGGCAACTTTTTATACTATTTTTGGGACTAACATATTGATCTAGTGCCCAGTGCCAGTTCCTGTCTGTTGCATGTTTTTGGTTTCGCAGAATATCCATATCAAATGGAATCCAAACGGGATAAAAATGGATGGAGAAGTATTTTGGAATATTTGTGATTTTTGGTAAGAAAATCAACGTGAGATGGTGCCCGAGGTTGCCACGAGGGTGGGGCCCACAGCCACTATAGGCAGGCGCGCCCCCACCCTTGTGGGCCACCCGTAAGGCGGTTGATGCTCTACTTTGACCGCAAGAAAGCTAATTCTAGGAAAAAGATCTGGGCGAAGGTTTCAATCCAATCGGAGTTACGGATCTCCGGATATAAAAGAAACGGTGAAAGGGGAGCAGAACAGAACGCAGAAACAGAGAGACAGATCCAATCTTGGAGGGGCTCTCGCCCCTCCCACGCCATGGAGGCCAAGTACCAGAGGGGAAACCCTTCTCCCATCTAGGGAGGAGGTCAAGGAAGAAGAATACGAAGGGGCCCCCTCTCCCCTTCTCTTCCGGTGGCGCCGGAACGCTGCCGTGGCCATCATCATCATCACAGCGATCTACTCCAACACCTCCGCCATCTTCACCAACATCTCCATCACCTTCCCCCCTCTATCTACAGTGGTCCACTCTCCCGCAACCCGTTGTACCCTCTACTTGAACATGGTGCTTTCTGCTTCATATTATTATCCAATGATGTGTTGCCATCCTATGATGTCTGAGTAGATTTTTGTTGTCCTATCGGTGGTTGGTGAATTGCTATGATTGATTTAATTTTCTTGTGGTTATGTTGCTGTCCTTTGGTGCTCATCATATGAGAGCGCGCGTGGATCACACCATAGGGTTAGTTGTATGTTGATAGGACTATGTATTGGAGGGCAAGAGTGACAGAAGCTTGAACCTAGCATAGAAATTGATGCATACGGGATTGAAGGGGTACCAATTTATCTTAATGCTATAGTTGGGTTTTACCTTAATGAACATTAGTAGTTGCGGATGCTTGCTAATAGTTCCAATCATAAGTGCATAGAATTCCAAGTCAGGGATAATATGCTAGCAGTGGCCTCTCCCACATAATACTTGCTATCGATCTAGTAATGTAGTCAATTGCTTAGGGACAATTTCGCAACTCCTACCACCACTTTTCCACACCCGCTATATTTACTTTATTGCTTCTTTACTTACAACAGCTCCTACTTTTTATTTACTTGCTCTTCATTATCTTGCAAACCTATCCAACAACACCTACAAAGTACTTCTAGTTTCATACTTGTTCTGGGTAAAGCGAACATCAAGCGTGCGTAGAGTTGTATCAGTGGTCGATAGAACTTGAGGGAATATTTGTTCTGCCTTTAGCTCCTCGTTGGGTTCGACACTCTTACTTATCAAAAACTGTTGCGATCCCCTATACTTGTGGGTTATCAGTAGCATTATAAAATGATCCCTCACTAAATTTCAAGGTATAAGTGTTCTCCCTGAGTATGCACCGTTGCTACAGTTCGTCGTGCTGAGACACCACGTGATGATCGGGTGTGATAAGCTCTACGTTCACATACAACGGGTGCAAGCCAGTTTTGCACATGCAGAATACTCGGGTTAAACTTGACGATCCTAGCATATGCATATATGGCCTCGGAACACTGAGACCGAAAGGTCGAGCATGAATCATATAGTAGATATGATCAACATAGTAATGTTCACCATTGAAAACTAATCCATCTCATGTGATGATTGGACATGGTTTAGTTGATATGGATCACTGATCATTTAGATGACTAGAGGGATGTCTATCTAAGTGGGAGTTCTTAAGTAATATGATTAATTGAACTTTAGTTTATCATGAACTTAGTCCTGATAGTTTTTGCATATCTATGTTGTAGATCAATAGCTCGCGTATAGCTCCCCTGTTTTATTTTTGATATGTTCCTATAGAAAAATAAGTTGAAAGATGATAGTAGCAATGATGCGGACTAAGCCCGTGATCTGAGGATTATCCTCATTGCTGCATAGAAGAATTATGTCCTTGATGCACTGCTAGGTGACGGACCTATTGCAGGAGCAGATGCAGACGTTATGAACGTTTAGCAAGCTCGGTATGATGACTACTTGATAGTTTAGTGTGCCATGCTTTACGGCTTAGAACCGGGACTTCAAAAGCATTTTGAACGCCATGGAGCATATAAGATGTTCCAAGAGCTGAAATTGGTATTTCAGACTCACGCCCAAGTCGAGAGGTATGAGACCTCTGACAAGTACTTTGCCTACAAGATGGAGGAGAATAGCTCAACCAATGAGCATGTGCTTAGAATGTCTGAGTACTACAATCGCTTGAATCAAGTGGGAGTTAATCTTCCAGATAAGATAGTGATTGATAGAGTTCTCTAGTCACTATCACCAAGTTACTGGAACTTCGTGATGAACTATAATATGCAAGGGATAACGAAAACGATTCCCGAGCTCTTCGTGATGCTGAAATCGACGAAGGTAGAAATCAAGAAAAGCATCAAATGTTGATGGTTGACAAGACCACTAGTTTCAAGTAAAAGGGCAAGGGAAAGAAAGGGAACTTCAAGAAGAATGGCAAGCAAGTTGCCACTCCCATGAATAAGCCCAAAGCTAGACCCAAGCATGAAACTGAGTGCTTCTGATGCAAAGGAAATGGTCACTGGAAGCGGAACTGCCCCAAATACTTGGCGGATAAGAAGGATGGCAAAGTGAACAAAATTATATATGATATACATGTTATTGATGTGTACTCCCTCCGGCCGCGAATAAGTGTACTTCTAGATTTTGTTCTAAGTCAAAGATTTCAAAATTTGACCAACTTCATAGAAAGGAGTAGTAACATATATGACATCAAATTGGTATATTATGAAAGTACATTTCAAAACGGATCTGTTGATATTAATTTCGTGTCATAAATGTTGCTACTTTTTCCTGTAAAGCTGGTCACAATTTTAAATCTTTGACTTAGGATAAAAGCTAGAAGTACACTTATTCGCGGACGGTGGGAGTACTTTACTAGTGTTCATAGTAGCCCCTGGGTATTTGATACCGGTTCAGTTACTATGATTAGTAACTCAAAACATGAGTTACAAAATGAACAAAGACTAGTTGAGGGCGAGGTGAGGATGTGTGTTTGAAATGATTCCAAAGGTTGATAAGATCACCATCAGACACTCCCTTTACCTTCGGGATTAGTGTTGAACCTAAAATAAATGTTATTTGTTGTTTGTGTTGAGCATAATATGATTGGATCATGTTTATTGCAATACGATTATTCATTTAAGTCAAAGAATAATTGTTATTCTATTTACATGAATAAAATCTTCTGTGGTCATACACCCAAGGTGAATGGTTTATTGAATCTCGATCGTAGTGGTACACATATTCATGATATTGATGCCAAAATATGCAAAGTTGATAATGATAGTGCAACATACTAGTGGCATTACCGTTCAGGTCATATTGGTGTAAAGCGCATGAAGAAACTCCATGCGGATGGACTTTTGGAATCACTTGATTATGAATCATTTGATGCTTGCGAACCATGCCTCATGGGAAAGATGACTAAGATTCTGTTTTCCAGAACAATGGAGAGAGCCAGTGACTTGTTGGAAATAATACATACCGATGTATGCGGTCCAATGACTGTTGAGGCTCGCGGCGGGTATCCTTATTTTCTGACCTTCATAGATGATTTAAGCATATATGGGTATATCTACTTGATGAAACATAAGTTTGAAACATTTGAAAAGTTCGAAGAATTTCAGAGTGAAGTGGAAAATCATCGTAACAAGAAAATAAAGTTTCTACGATCTGATCGTGGAGGCGAATATTTGAGTTATGAGTTTGGTCTTCATTTGAAACAATGTGAAATAGTTTCGCAACTCACAGCACCTGGAACACCACAACATAATGGTGTGTCCGCACGTCGTAACCGTACATTATTAGATATGGTGCGATATATGATGTCTCTTACCGATTTACCACTATTTTTTGGGGTTATGCATTAGAGACAACTTCATTCACGTTAAATAGGGCACCATCTAAAAATCCGTTGAGACGACACCATATGAACTATGTTTAGCAAGAAACCTAAGTTGTCGTTTCTTAAAGTTTGGGGTTGCGATGCTTACGTGAAAAACTTTTAGCCTGATAAGCTCAAACCCAAATCGGAGAAGTGCGTCTTCATAGGATACCCAAATAAACTGTTGGGTACACCTTCTATCACAGATCTAAAGGCAAGATCTTTTTTGCTAAGAATGGATCCTTTCTAGAGAAGGAGTTTCTCTCGAAAGAAGTGAGTGGGAGGAAAGTAGAACTTGATGAGGTAATTGTACCTACTCCCTTATTGGAAAGTAGTTCATCACAAAAATCAGTTCCAGTGATTCCTACACCAATTAGTGAGGAAGTTAATGATGATGATCATGAAACTTCCGATCAAGTTACTACCGAACCTCGTAGGTCAACCAGAGTACAATCCGCACCAGAGTGGTACGGTAATCCTGTTCTGGAAGTCATGTTACTAGACCATGATGAACCTATGAACTATGAGGAAGCGATGATGAGCCCATATTCCGACAGATGCCTTGAGGTCTTGAAATTTGAGATAGAATCCATGTATGAGAACAAAGTGTGGACTTTGGTGGACTTGCCCGATGATTGGCAAGCCATTGAGGATAAATGGATCTTCAAGAGGAAGACGGACGCTGATAGTAGTGTTACTATCTACAAAGCTCGACTTGTAGCGATTTTTTTTGACAAGTTCAAGGGGTTGACTACGATGAGACCTTCTCACCCATAGAGATGCTTAAGTCTGTCAGAATCATGTTAGCAATTGCCACATTTTATGAAATCTGGCAAATGGATGTCAAAACTGCATTCCTTAATGGATTTCTTAAAGAAGAGTTGTATATGATACAACAAGAGGGTTTTGTCAATCCTAAAGGTACTAACAAAGTGTGCAAGCTCCAGCGATCCATCTATGGATTGGTGCAAGCATCTCGGAGTTGGAATATACGCTTTGATGAGTTGATCAAAGCATATAGTTTTATACATACTTGCAGTGAAGCCTGTATTTACAAGAAAGTGAGTGGGAGCACTACAACATTTTTGATAAGTATATGTGAATGACATATTGTTGATCGGAAATAATGTAGAATTTTCTGGAAAGCATAAAGGAGTGTTTGAAAGGAGTTTTTCAAAGAAAGACCTCGGTGAAGCTGCTTACATGTTGAGCATCAAGATCTATAGAGATAGATCAAGACGCTTGATAAGATTTTTGAATGAGTACATACCTTGACAAGATTTTTGAAGTAGTTCAAAATGGAACAGTCAAAGAAGGAGTTCTTGCCTGTATTGCAAGGTGTAAAGTTGAGTAAGACTCAAAACACGACCACGACAGAAAATAGAAAGAGACTTAAAGTCATTCCCTATGCCTCAGCCATAGGTTCTATAAAGTATGTTATGCTATGTACCAAACCTATTGTGTACCTTGCCATGAGTTTGGCAAGGGGGTATGATATTGATCCAGGAGTGGATCACTTGACAGTGGTCAAAAATTATCCTTAGAAGACTAAGGAGATATTTCTCGGTTATGGAGGTGATAAAGAGTTCGTCGTAAAGAGTTACGCTGATGCAAGCTTTGACACCGATCCGTATGACTTTGAGTCTCAATCTGGATACATATTGAAAGTGGGAGCAATTAGCTAGAGTAGCTCCATGCAGAGCATTGTAGACATAGAAAACTTGCAAAATACATACGGCTCTGAATGTGACAAACCCATTGACTAAGCTTCTCTCACAAGAAAAACATGATCACACCTTAGTACTCTTTGGGTGTTAATCACATAGTGATGTGAACTATTTTATTAACTCTAGTAAAATCCTTTGGGTATTAGTCACATGGTGATGTAAACTAATCACATGGTGATGTGAACTATGGGTGTTAAATCACATGGTGATGTCAACTAGATTATTAACTCTAGTAAAACCCTTTGGGTATTAGTCACATGGCGATGTGAACTAATCACATGGTGATGTGAACTATTGGTGTTAAATCACATGGCGATGTGAACTAGATTGTTGACTTTAGTGAAAGTGGGAGACTAAAGGAAATATGCCCTAGAGGCAATAATAAAGTTGTTATTTATATTTATTTATAATAAATGTTTATTATTCATTCTAGAATTGTATTAAACGGAAACTTAGTACATGTATGAATACATGGACAAAACAGAGTGTCCCTAGTATGCCTCTACTTGACTAGCTCGTTAATCAAAGATGGTTATGTTTCCTTACCATAGACATGTGTTGTCATTCGATTAACGGGATCACATCATTAGAGAATTATGTGATTGACTTGAGCCATCCGTTAGCTTAGCACGATGATCGTTTAGTTTGTTGCTATTGCTTTCTCCATAACTTATACATGTTCCTATGACTATGAGATCATGCAACTCCTGAATACTGGAGGAACACTTAGTGTGCTTTGAAACGTCACAACGTAACTGGGTGACTATAAAGATGCTATACAGGTGTCTCCGATGGTGTTTGTTGAGTTGGCATAGATCGAGATTAGGATTTGTCACTCCTTGCATCGGAGAGGTATCTCTGGGCCCTCTCGGTAATGCACATCACTATGAGCCTTGCAAGCAATGTGACTAATGAGTTAGTTGCGGGATGATGCATTACCGAATGAGTAAACATTCTTGCCGGTAACGAGATTGAACTAGGTATGATGATACCGACGATCAAATCTCGGGCAAGTAACATACCGATGACAAAGGGAACAACATACGTTGTTATGCGGTTTGACCGATAAAGATCATCGTAGAATATGTAGGAGCCAATATCAGCATCCAGGTGCCGGTATTGGTTATTGACCGGAGATGTGTCTTGGTCATGTCTACATATTTCTTGAACCAGTAGGGTCCGCACGCTTAACGTTCGATGACGATTTGTATTATGAGTTATGTGACTTGATGACCGAAGTTTGTTCAGAGTCCCGGATGAGATTACGTACGTGACGAGGAGTCTCGAAATAGTCGAGGGCTAAAGATTCATATATTGGAAGGTTTCTTTTGGACATCGAAATGGTTCCGAGTGGTTCGGGCATTTTTCCGGAGTACCGGGAGGTTACCGGAACCCCCCGGGAGAAGTATTGGGCCTATTGGGCCTTATTGGAGGAGAGGAGAGAGGCCACGTGAGAGGGCCTCCCCCCTTGCCCAAACCGCATTGGACTAGGGGAGGGGCCATCCCCCCTCTCTCTCCCTTCCCTTTCCCTTCGGTGGAAGAAAGGAAAGGGGGGGCGAATCCTACTTGGACTAGGAGTCCAAGTAGGACTCCCCCTTTGGCGCGCCCTACCTGGACGGCCTCCTATCTCCCTTCCTCCTTTATATACCTGGCCAGGGGCACCCCAATAGCACAATACATAATCTCTTAGCCGTGAACGGTGCCCCCCTCCACAGTTACACACCTTGGTCATATCGTCGTAGTGCTTAGGCGAAGCCCTGCGCCGGTAACTTCATCATCACCATCACCACACCGTCGTGCCGACGGAACTCTCCCTCGACCTCAACTGGATCAAGAGCACGAGGGGTGTCATCGAGCTGAACATGTGCTGAATGCGGAGGTGCCGTACGTTTGGTGCTTGGATCGGTTGGATTGCGAAGACGTTCGACTACATCAACCGCGTTACTAAATGCTTCTACTTTCGATCAACGAGGGTAGTGGACACACTCTCCCAGCTCGTTGCTATGCTTCTCCTAGATAGATCTTATGTGATCGTAGGAATTTTTTTGAAATACTACATTCCCCAACAGTTCGATCTGAAGTTTACTTCGGGGAAGATCATGCGACTGAAGAACGTGCATTATGTCCCCTCCATCAATAAAAATCTTGTTAGCGGATCTCTTCTATGTAGAGATGGCTATAAGCTTGTCTTTGAGTTGAACAAATTTGTAGTATCTAAGTTTGGAACCTTTTTTGGTAAAGGCTATGAGTCAGGAGGCATGTTTCGTTTATCCTTATCAGATGTTTGCAATAAAGTTGTTAATCATGTTTGCAACAATAGTGAATCAAATGTGTGGCATTAACGCCTTTGTCATGTTAACTTTGGTTGCATGTTGCGACTAGCGAAGTTGAACTTAATCCCTAGTTTCACCACGGTCAAGGCATCTAAGTGTCAAGTGTGTGTGCAAGCTAAGCAACCTCGTAAGTCTCACGTGACTACGGAAACGAGAAATCTTGCACCACTAGAACGCATACATTCAGATCTATGTGAAATGAATGGTGTTTGGACAAAAGGTGGAAAGAAATATTTCATGACATTAATTGACGACTCCACTAGGTACTGCCGTGTGTATCTTCTGAAATCTAAGGATGAGGCTTATAACTTTTTCAAGATCTATAAAGCTGAAGTGGAAAACCAACTTGATCAGAAAATCAAGAGGCTTAGGTCCACCCGTGGTGGAGAGTATTTTTCCAATGAATTTGATGCTTTTTGTGCGGAACATGGTATAATCCATGAGAGGATGCCTCCCTATTCACCTCAGTCAAATGGGGTAGCCGAAAGAAAGAACCGCACTCTAACTAATTTGGTTAATGTCATGTTAGACACATCAGGTCTCTCCAAGACATAGCGTGGGGAGGCGATATTGACTGCGTGTCATTTCCTAAATCGATTTCCCACAAAGAACAAAGAGATAACTCCATTTGAGGAATGGGAGAACAAAAGATTAAAGCTCTCTTATCTACGAACCTGGGGTTGTTTGGCGAAAGTCAATGTGCCAATTCCAAAGAAGCGCAAGCTTGGACCAAAGACCGTGGATTGTGTTTTCCTGGGATATGCTTTTCATAGCATTGGTTATAGATTCTTGGTTGTAAAATCTAAGGTACTTGACATGCATGTCGGTACGATCATCGAGTCGAATGATCTGACTTTCTTTGAAGATATCTTTTCCATGAAGGATATGGCTACCTCATCTAATCAGTAGATGCCTGGTTCATCAAATCAGGAACCAGTTACAATTACCGTACCTGCCATTTCGATGGAACACTTTGAAAGTCATGTGAAGGAGAACAATGAAGTTCCTACTAGGAGCAAGAGACAGAGGACTGCAAAGTCCTTTGGTGATGATTTTCTTGTGTATCTCTTAGATGACACTCCCAGTTCTATTTTAGAGGCCTATGCATCTGAAGATGCTGACTACTGGAAGGAAGCGGTTCATAGTGAGATGGATTCCATCTTGGTGAATGAAACTTGTGAGATAACTGATTGTCCTTATGGGTGCAAACCTATAGGATGCAAATGGGTATTCAAGAAGAAGCTTAGGCCTGATGGTACTATTGAAAATTACAAGGCTCGGCTCTTGGCTAAGGGTTATACCCAAAAGGAAGGTGAAGACTTCTTTGATACTGACTAACCTGTGGCTCGACTGACAACTATTTGAGTTCTACTTTCACTAGTTGCCTCACATGGTCTTCTCGTTCATCAAATGGATGTTAAGATTGCTTTCCTAAATGGAGAGTTGGACGAGGAAATTTATATGGAACAACCAGATGGGTTTGTACTAGATGGTCAGGAAGGAAAAGTGTGCAAGTTGCTGAAGTCTTTGTATGGACTCAAGCAAGCACCTAAACAGTGGCATGAGTAGTTTGAAAGAACTTTAACAACTGCAGGCTTTGTTGTAAACGAAGCTAAAAAATGTGTGTACTATCGCCATGGTGGGGGCGAGGGAGTTATCCTTTGCTTGTATGTTGGCGACATACTGATTTTCGGAACAAATCTGAATGTTATTAAGGAGGTCAAGGATTTTCTATCTCGCTATTTTGAGATGAAGGATTTAGGAGTGGTTGATGTCATCCTGAACATCAAGTTGTTGAGAGATGATGATGGTAGGATTACATTGCTTCAATCTCACTATGTGGAAAAGATCTTGAGTCGCTTTGGCTATAGTGAATGCAAGCCCTCTCCAACACCATATGATGCTAGCGTGCTGCTTCGAAAGAATCGAAGAATTGCTAGAGATCAATTGAAATATTCTCAGATTATTGCCTCGCTTATGTACTTAGCTAGTGTTACAAGACCTTACATCTCTTTTGCTGTTAGCAAACTGAGTCGGTTTGTCTCAAAACCAGGAGATGTGCATTGGAAAGCTCTAGAGAGAGTTTTGCGTTACTTGAAGGGAAAATTTTGTTTTTGCCACTCTAGATTTTGCCAATTATCCTTATGCCACTCTATATTTTGACATTTCACTTTTGCCACTCTTAGTTTTAACAATTATCACAATTGCCATTATGTGGCAAAAGCAAAATAATTTTATTTCATTTTTGCCGCTCTTAGCTTTTGACAATTATCACAATTGCCACTCTGAAAATTTTGTTTTTGCCACGAGAATGGCAATTGTGATAATTGTCAAAAACTAAGAGTGGCAAAAGTGAAATGTCAAAATCTAGAGTGACATAAGAAAAATTGGCAAAATCTAGAGTGGCAAAAACAAAATTTTCCCTTATTTGAAAGGCACTATGAATTATGGAATTCACTACACTGGGCACCCAAAGGTGCTTGAAGGGTATAGTGACTCAAACTGGATCTCAGATGCTGATGAGATAAAGGCCACGAGCGGATATCTATTCACTCATGGAGGTGGCACTGTTTCTTGGAAGTCTTGCAAGCAGACCATCTTAACGAGGTCAACAATGGAAGCAGAACTCACAGCACTAGATACAGCTACGGTCAAAGCAGATTGGCTTCGTCGGCTGTTGAATGACTTGCCGGTTGTTGAGAAACATATACCGGGTATCCTTATGAACTGCGACAATCAAACTGTGATCACGAAAGTGAGTATCTCAAAGGATAACATGAAGTCGTCAAGACACGTTCAGAGAAGGTTAAAGTCTATCAAGAAAATGAAAAACTCCGGAGTTATTGCATTGGATTATATCCAAACGTCTAAAAATCTGGCAGATCCTTTTACTAAGGGTCTATCATGTAATGTGATATATAATGCATCGAGGGAGATGGGTATGAGACCCACAATATGAGTTGTTCATAGTGGTAACCTAGTCTATGTGATCGGAGATCCTGTGAATTAGATGTGGAAGACAAGTTGTTGGTCAACTGAGAGGAGAGTATCCTTACTGTTAACAATACCACTCCATGTAGATGCAATACTCTCATAAATCGGCATGGCAGGTTGATGTATATATTAATGTGTTCTAAGAGGCTCATTTAGGCAGAGATGTTGTCCTGCAGAATGTCTTTTGAAGAACACACTTATATGAGTCTGATTGTCAAACGTCGCAATCTATGAGAGTAGGGTTCTCTCTAGTAAACTCATGAAAGGTCATAGAGTATGACGCAAAAGCTCCACCCGCAGGGAAGACCCATGGTAGCCTAGTATCGGTGAAGGCTTTGTGTGAAGCCAGATTCGCAGAAAACTTGCAGTTCAAGGCCCAGTCCACTGTTCAAGTTGCTTACTAGTGTAGCATAGAGTTATAGGTGGAAGTTCAACTTAACAATATCCACTGCAATACCGGTATATAAAACAGTGTTTTGGAACCAAAGGAAAATTTTTGTGTGCCTCTGGGATCTGGTGGGGGTGAGGGAGTCCTAGATTAGGGGGTCCTCGGACAGCCGGACTATATCCTTCGGCCGGATTGTTGGATTATGAAGATACAAGATTGAAGACTTCGTCCCGTGTCCGGGTGGGACTCTCCTTTGTGTGGAAGGCAAGCTTGGCAATTCGGATATGTAGATCTCCTAGCTTGTAACCAACTTTGTGTAACCCTAGCCCCCTCCGGTGTCTATATAAACCGGAGGGTTTAGTCCGTAGGACAACAACAATCACAATCATAGGCTAGCTTCTAGGGTTTAGCCTCTACGATCTCGTTGTAGATCAACTCTTGTAATACTCATATCATCAAGATCAATCAAGCAGGAAGTACGGTATTACCTCCATCAAGAGGGCCTGAACCTGGGTAAACATTGTGTCCCCTGCCTCCTGTTACCATCCGCCTTAGATGCACAGTTCGGGACCCCTACCCGAGATCCGTCGGTTTTGACACCGACATTGGTGCTTTCATTGAGAGTTCCACTGTGCCGCCACGATAAGGCTTGATGGCTAGTCTTGTTGTCAAGGACAACATTACCTCGGGGGGAGCCCTGGCTGTAGGCCAAACTCTCCGACTAGGCGGCTTCGTCATGACCGCCCGTTCGGCCGTCGCGCCGACGATGACTTCTCGGGTCATCAAAAACAGCCTCCATGTCGGCTCGGGATTCACTGAGAAGATGGATCCAATAGAGCTCTCTTCCCTGAATGAGCTCTTGGATCACATCGCCCCCCTGGGAGTCGCAACGGACTATGATCGGATCGGTCTTAAACCCGACCAAAGGGAGATTAACTCTCCGCCGGTCACCCATTAGATAGCGGTGGTGGAGGAGCAATGTAGCAATTCTTCCTCTATTTTGAGGACAAACTATGTCCGGATTCCTGCGCTCTCCGAGCCTGATACCCGTCCACGGGAGGACATGGCCCAAGCTGCGAACCTAGAATCAGACAGCGGGCCAGAACTATTGGGCAACATCCCCCGCCCCTGGGTCTCAGATCGGGTCAGGGTTTGGACCTAAATCTACCCACCCACCCAGACTCAAGTGATCTTTCCCACATTAGACAAGAGCCCCAAGAGACAGTACATCACTATTGGACCAGATTCCTCCATGTAATGAGCAAGGTCAAGGACTATCGTGAGGAAGACGCGATTTCATTCTTTTGCAAAAATTTCACGGACAAGGGAATCCTCAATGCCATAAGTCGTTGTGACATAGCACACTTTGCTGACTTAGCGGCCATAGTACGGAAGTACTGTGCGATGGAAAGCGCCTAGAAAACCCAAACCAAATTCTGGGACCGTCCGGCTCTCACTAAACCCCCCGTCCGAACTAAAAGGGTGTACTCTCGTAAGTCACCCGATCCAATTACAAAGAAACAAAAATCCCACTACAGGGCGTAGAACTGTATTGGAGGAATGGCTCAATGGGCCGTGCAAAATTCACAGTACAGCGGATACCATGCCAAGACACAGCCTTAGAGCATGTTGGATACTCCGGCAGGTGGCCAAGAGCGGCGAGGATATCCTCATCAACAATACAACAGGGTACCATCCCCTGGAAAATAACAATACAGTATTGACAGTCTTCGAGACCTTCGTCTCAAATAATAGGCGCAAGCGAACACTCCGCAGCCTTGCCGAAGTCTGCCACATTGCAGCAATAAATCCATGGAACGACACGGCCATAACCTTCAATGCCAGTGACGAACCTCAATTCTAAATAGCCCGAGCACCAGCCGCTTTGGTCCTTAGTCCAATTGTGGACGGCTTCCAGCTCACTAAAGTGCTCATGGACGGTGGCAGCGGATTAAACCTCATCTACGAGGAAACTCTTAGCAAAATGGAAATAGACAAGAGCCGCATTGAGCAAAGCAGCACGACCTTCAAAGGAATCATCCCTAGTCAGGAGGCACAATGTGCGGGAAAAATCACACTAGATGTGGTATTCGGTAGGCTGGAGAATTATAGGTCCAAAGAAATCACATTCCAAGTGGCCCCGTTCAGTAGCGGATACCACGCCCTTTTAGGGCGGGAGGCATTCACAATCTTCCAAGCTATACCCCATTACGGGTGCATGAAGTTCAAAATGCTCGGGCCCAATGGAATCATCACTCTGGCTAGTGATCCGGACATAGCACTCCGCGCCAAAAATAAAACCGCCGCACTAGCCCTCGAGGCGTTATCCGAAGCCCTTGCGGCTGAAGAACTAACCGCGCTGCGCTCCATGGTGGATAGGGACGACGTGATACTCGACAAAAGACCCAAGTCCACCTCTTTTAAACCAGCGGATGAAATAGTCAAATTCCAGGTCCACCCAACGGACCCTACAAAAACAGCATCCATTGGGGCATAGCTGAACCCCACAACAAACGTCGCACTGCGGGAGTTCTTGCGCGAGAATTGGGACATCTTCGCCTGGCATCCTTCAGACATGCCAGGAATCCCACGCAGGCTGGCCTAGCATAGCGTTAACATTCTATAGGGGTTCAAGCTGGTCAAGCAGACTCTTCGGCGTTTCTATGAGCCTAAGCGACAAGCCATGAGAGAAGAGCTAGCCAAGTTACTCGAGGCCGGATTCATTAGAGAAATAAAACATTCGGACTGGCTAGCAAACCTGGTGATGGTACCAAAGAAGGACAAATCCTGGCGCCTATGTGTCGATTTCAAGGACCTTAACAAGGCTTGCCCCAAGGATCCCTTCCCCCTCCCCCGCATCAATCAAATTATCGATGCTACCGCAGGATACGACTCATTGTGCTTCCTCGACGCATACTCTGGATACCATCAAATGAAGATGGCGGAGCCCGATCAAGCCGCAACGACATTCATCACTCCATACGGCCCCTTCTGTTTTATCACCATGCCTTCCGGGCGAAAAAAACGCCGGTGCAACCTACCAACGCATGATTCAAACATGCCTGGAAACACAAATCGGCAAAATAGTGGAGGCATACGTAGACAATGTGGTCATTAAAACAAGACACGTCGAATCCTTAATAGAAGACTTGAGGCTCACGTTCGACAATCTCCGAACATATGACATCAAGCTCAATCCGGAAAAATGCGTTTTCGGCGTGCCCGCCGGAAAGATCTTGGGCTTCATTGTCTCCAATAGAGGAATTGAAGCAAATCCGGCTAAAATCCGAGCTTTGTCACAGTTGGCTATCCCAACAGACCTCAAGCAAACCCAGAAGTTAACTGGATGCGTGGCTGCCTTAAGCCGCTTTATCTCCCGATTAGGAGAAAAGGCGCTACCTCTTTATCGCCTTCTTCGGCGCACCGAACACTTTGAGTGGACGGATGCGGCCACGGCCGGATTGGAAGAAATAAAGGCCGTATTGGCCACCAACCCAATCTTGGCCGCGCCAAATGTCGGCGAACCAATGTTGTTATATATAGCGGCAACACACCAAGTTGTAAGCGCAGTGCTCGTCGTCGAACGAGAGACGGACAGACATAAGTTCCCGCTTCAAAAGCCGGTATACTACGTATCCACCGTCCTCACTCCATGCAAATCACGGTACCCTCATTATCAAAAGGTAGCATACGCGGTCTTCATGGCATCCCGGAAACTACGACACTACTTTCAAGAGTGTTCAATTACGGTGGCCTCTGAAGTACCACTCAACGACATAATAAATAACCGCGATGCCATGGCCGGATTGCTAAATGGGCTATCGAGCTCGTCTCGTTCAACATAACATATAAACCACGGCGAGCCATTAATTCGCAAGTACTGGCTGATTTCGTCGCCGAATGGACGGAAGACGAACTCCCTAAAGAGTACGACGCGTACTCCAATTGGATCATGCACTTTGACGGCTCTAAAATGCTGGCTAGTATGGGGGCAGGCGTCGTCCTGACATCCCCCACCAGAGATTCAGTCCAATACGTACTCCAAATATTATACACAGACTCCAACAATGCAGCAGAATATGAGGCCCTGTGGCATGGTCTCCAGATGGCAGTCTCCATGGGCATTCAACGCCTAGAGGTGCGGGGGGATTTGAACCTCGCAATATCTCAAATAAATGGGGACTTTGACGCCAAGGACCCAAAAATGGCGGCTTACCGCAACGCCGTCCTCAAAATGTCAGCTCGGTTCAAGGGCCTCGAATTCCACCATGTGGTCCGAGAAAACAATCAAGCGACGGATATCCTCGCCCGCATCGGCGCTAAGCGCGACCCTATCCCACCTAATATCTTCTTGGAAAGGCTGTTTAAGCCTTCCGTGGTGTGGGAAGGGGAGACCAGCAAAAACAGTCCGGATCCGGCCACAACACCAGACCCCGAACACTCCGACGTAATCAAAGGCTCGGCCACCGAAATAATATCTTCGGCCCACGTGATTATGGCTGTCATCGCCCCGTGGACAGAACCCTTCTTGGCTTACCTAACTAGGCGAGAACTCCCTGATGACCCAAACGAGGCACGTTGCATTATGCGGCGGTCTAAAGCCTACAAGGTCCACGAGGGAGAGCTTTATAAGAAAAGCGCTACCGGAGTACTTCAAAGGCGCATCTCCGAAGAGGAAGGATGGCAACTTTTGGCAGAAATTCATGCTGGACTTGGCGGCCACCACGCCGCAGCTCGGGCCCTTGTAAGCAAGGCCTTCCGTACTTGTTTTTACTGGCCGAAGGCCCGAGCAGACACACAGGACCTCGTTCAACGTTGCGTCGATTGCCAGCTTTTTGCAAACCAAAGCCATATGCCACCTACCGCTCTCCAAACAATCCCCATTACTTGGCTCTTTGTGGTCTGGGGGCTTGACATGATCAGACCCCTTAAAGGGGGAAGCCATTAGAAAAAATACCTATTGGTCATGGTGGATAAGTTCACCAAATGGATAGAATCCAAACCAGTTAAAACGGCCGAGTCCGGACCCTTGATACACTTCATGTCCGGGGTTGTACACCGTTATGGCGTCCCCCATGACATCATCGCCGATAACAGCTTGAACTTTACAGCCGATGATGTAAAAACTTGGTCCAGCAACATGTTCATTAAAATCGGTTATGCCTCTGTCTATCACCCGCAAACTAACGGTCAAGTCGAGCGAGCGAATGGTCTTATCTGAGCGGCATTAAACCCAGATTAGTGCAATCCATGAAGGAATCAGATATGCACTGGGTGGAGGAGCTTGACTCCGTACTATGGGGGCTGTGGACCACGCCGAATTGCACTACCGGATACACACCGTTCTTTATGGTGTACGGCACAGAGGCGGTACTGCCCTGTGACATCATTAATGACTCACCTCGAGTGCGCATGTACGAAGAGAAAGAAGCCGAGCTTGATCGGCAGGACAGTTTGGACGCCCTGGAGGAGGAGCGTGACGTGGCAAAAGCTCGCTTTGCATTCTATCAGCAACAGGATTGGCGGTATCAAAGCAGAGAAGTACAGGCCAAAACTTGTAACATTGGCGAACTCGTTCTACGCCTACCGGAGAAGAAAAAGGACAAGCTCAAGCCCAAATGGGAAGGTCCCTTCGTTATTGACAAAGTTCTGACCGGTGGAGCGTACCGTCTGCGGGATGCATCGGACAATTGACTCGAGCCAAACCCGTGGAACGCAGCCAGACTCCGAAGGTTCTACGCCTAGTGCCAGACTCTATCTTCGTCTCCTTACCTCTGTCAAATTTTTATATATCTGTTATCTATCTTTCTTTCTTTCTTCCCTTTTTATTCACGGCTTTAAAAGGTTAAAATGTGTCTTGACTACACAATCTTGACACGCTAGGCGTGCTCATTATACCTGGGGACTTCTTATAAACAAGCTTAATATAACTATGTTTCGGGCTTTATGCCCCCCACACATGTGTTACTTTTCCACACGTACCATTTCTTTGCCATTATATGCATCGATATGACTTAAGTTTTGGCCAAGCTGGGTTTCCTGGCTCTTGTGTTTATGCCCTACGTTCCCGTTAATTCGGCAAGGGCATAAGGGGAGCACCTCTGTGATTGTTACTGCCGGGTCAGCCGGATGTGTACCTCAGACTGGGTGAAGCCGAAAGCTAGCGTTCTTAGGGGAATATTCGGTCGGTGAACAAAAGATGACTTTTATTTATTGTAATACATGCCCCCAGATGTTTATATCCTGCGTCTCTTCTCGCAGTCCGGACATGCACATTAATGCATGCGTACCCAGGGAAAGGAACCCTTAACGGAACTATTCTCCCTGGAAGATGTTTCTTACTATCTATGTAATATAACATAGCTAGTTGGGTACTTGTCTGTTCAAGTACTTATGACCCCTACGCCTGGTTTCCACGCGTACCCCGGTTTTTACATAACTGAGAAGGTATTCAGATACACTCCGGACTGTCAGGTCCGGAGGTTGAAGCGAAAAGGTCCGCCATGACAAATGATTTACAATCCAGCTAGGGACAATATATGTCACTTGAAGTACACAGTCACTTAGACTGACTAAATTCTTCTTCTATACCATCCAACAGGCTGTCTAGCCTACAATCCTGTTGGGAATACTTTGCGGCTAATTTCACCTGGTCATACACCAAACTGACGGGGATTTCATTCCCATTAGACCCCACAGGTCTGACCTCGGCCATGTGGTTCGGGTCAGCCTTGGTATATCTCGTCTTCACCATGGTCCGGGCTTCCCTTGCACCTTGTCGCAGGCTGATATCTTCCATAATCGGAAGCGCCGCCGCGCTCCCTTGAGCATCTCTACAAGCTCCCCCGTGCCTCCTGGTAGGGAGGCGGATGGCCACAAGGCTTGGGCAATGCCCTGTATCACCTGCCGAACTTGTTTGTGCAGTTGTGAGAGCTTTGGCAGAAGATCACCCGCAGACCCGGGCATCTCCTCTGCGGGACGACCCGTTAGCACACCTACAGATATAACTCTGTTAGCAGGATTCTTCGCCGAACTCTATAAAAGTTCGTTCGAGCACTTACTAAAAATGCCGCGTCGAAGCCTCTTATTCTCCTTTACGGAGTCAGCAAGCTGGGCACTGATGACCCACAAGTATAGGGGATCTATCGTAGTCCTTTCGATAAGTAAGATTGTCAAACCCAGCGAGGAGCAGAAGGAAATGATAAGGGGTTTCCAGCAAGGTATTCTCTGCAAGTACTGAAGTAAGTGTTAACAGATAGTTTTGTGATAGGATAATTTGTAACGAGCAACAAGTAACAAAAGTAGATAAAGTGCAGCAAGGTGGCCCAATCCTTTTTGTAGTAAAGGACAAGCCTAGACAAACTCTTATATAGAGAAAAGCGCTCCCGAGGACACATGGGAATATCGTCAAGCTAGTTTTCATCACGCTCATATGATCCGCGTTCTGTACTTTGATAATCTGATATGTGGGTGGACCGGTGCTTGGGTACTGTCCTTACTTGGACAAGCATCCCACTTATGATTAACCTCTATTGCAAGCATCCGCAACTACAACAAAAGTATTAAGGTAAACCTAACCATAGCATGAAACATATGGATCCAAACCAGCCCCTTACGAAGCAACGCATAAACTAGGGTTTAAGCTTCTATCACTCTAGCAACCCATCATCTACTTATTACTTCCCAATGCCTTCCTCTAGGCCCAAATAATGGTGAAGTGTTATGTAGTCGACATTCACATAACCCCACTAGAGGAGAGACAACATACATGTAACATCCCAAATTTTCAATTTGGAATGTTATACACTAGATCATCATTGCATATCATATTTTATTTGCTTTTGGTTTTGATCCTAGAAATTCTACGCAAGTCAAGGACCCACGGAGAGAGTTGGGGATTTTGTTATTTCCATATTTGAGTTTTCTCAAATTTTCAGAAAAGGATCATTTGATTTTAATTATTTTATCATCAATTATATCTATTACAAAAATATGAGAGAGGGAATAAAATGACTTTCCCAAAATAAAAAAAATTGAGGATTTAATAATAAAATCAAATAAGATTTTATTTTGGAGTTTTTCGTTATTTTATTTGAATTTAGGAAAAATGTGCGTTTTTCAAAATTTTCATTTAGGCCCCAAATAAATGTTCACCTGGTGCGGCTTGATTTTAGAAGCCCGGGAAAATTTATTTCGGGATTTTGGAGTCCGTTTAGTATTTCTTTTATTTGTTTTTCTGCGCGGAATAATTTAAAAAAACGAACCGACCTACGGGCCGTGTTAGGCCCAGACTCCTCCGGGGCCGGCCTTTAAAAGCCGGGGCACCCGACCCCGCAGCCCACCGAGCCGCCCCGCCGCCCGAACCCTAGCGCCGCCTCCGCCGCTGCCGCCGCCACCGACTGCCGCCGCCCCACCGCCGATCGCCGCCACCGCCGGAGCCCGCCGCCGCCGCCGTTGCCGGTAGATTTTTTTTAGACACCGGTTTTTTCCGAAAAACCGTTCGATTTTTCCGACGGTTTTGTCGTTTTTTTTAGTTTCAGTTTTTTTAAATAGATCGGTTTTTTGATTTATTTAATTAGCGAGCGTTCGTCCGTTCGTTCGTTCTAGCGAACGTTCGTTGTTTTTCTTTTTCTCGGATTAAATCCGTGATTTTTCTGATCGCGATTCCTGATCTGATTTTCGTTTTAGTATAACTTTTCGCTCATTTATCGGAATCAGGCGATTCAAGCGCCTGGAGTTTCGTCTCGAAACCCTCTATCCGTTTAACCAACTTAAACAAGTTTTTGCCACTGTAAAAATTTCCCTAGATCCAGAATAGTAAATGAAGCCTGTTTCTTTTGCCGTTTAACTTTCGTTGCTTCGTTTGATTTGATTCTTTTTGCAAACCGGTGTTCTTAAGTTGAACCTTCTGGTTAGATCTCTTATTTGAGTTTTACCCATGCATTAGATGAATGCTTATTGTATGCTTGTTTGTTTGTCTGCGATAGAATACCCGGAGTGTGCTGCCTGCTACTTCGAATCTCTAGGTTTCGCGGATCATCAGCAAGGCAAGTAACACTTTGATCATACCTCCTACTACCCAGTTTTATTGCATTAGATCAATCCTCAAACATTGCATGATTAGGATCTAATTAAATTGTGGGATGGGAAGTAGTTGAGGTAGTACCTATTACCTGTTTATTATCAAACCTTTGGGAGTTACTTCTATGTTTGCCTATTGTGCCATGCTATGCTAGTAGACGTGGATTGGGTGAGTGATATCCATGACGGATGTGAGTTTGTTAACTAATGGTTTATCTAAGATGGTAACTTAAACACACATCTGGGTGGATTGAGGTACCTGGGTATTCCAGGATTGCCTTTTTTTTGTGGACCGCCACCCAGGCCCAAAGGGATCATGAGATTTTTCATACTAGAAACTTCCGTGTGCAGCCACAAGCTATTATGGGCTATAGCATAGTTGATTAAGTCGTGCAAACTCTTATAGGGTAGACTAGTAGATGTAGGGGAAAGTAGGTGTAACGGTCTATCCATCGTAAGGTGCTAGCGCTTCTGAAAGACTGTGTCTCGGTCATCCGTCTTCTCAAACACCATGTAGTGCGAGAAACCAAACGGAGGCGATCGAGTCTTGTGGGGAAAAGTGCGCAAACCTCTACAGAGTGTATAAACTAATCATGATTAGCCGTGTCCCCGGTTATGGACATCTTGAGTATCTAGTACTTGGATTATCATGTGAATCTCAACATGTTACTCTAAATTTTAATTTTGTTGGGTTTTGTTTAATGATGATGCTTAATTGGGATTGAGGATGCTGTCAACCATTCTCAATGTTTAACAACTACCATGATAGTTAAATAAAATTTATTCCTTTGCAGTAGGGAAAAATTGGCTTTACGCAAAACTGTAACCATAGAGCTTTCCACCAGCCAAATATGCATATAGTATAGCTGTTTCATTCCATTACTCTCTATGTGTTACCTTGCCAGCATATTCCATGTGTTGACCCATTTCGGGCTACAACGTTAATGTTGTAGACTTTTCAGATGACGATTAAGGAGTTTTTTAGGTCGTGGTTCTATACTCAGTGATGTCGTTGGAGTTGATGGACTCACTTATCTTCCAAGCCTTCCGCTGTTATTGTTATTAGATGGCCTTAAGCCATATTTATTGTAACAAGTTCTCTATTGAGACACTCTATGTAATAAGTGTGTGATGGCTACTCTGTTATAAATCCTTCAAGTACTGTGTGGTGTCATCATTACTGATCCAGGGATGACACCTGAGCACAGAGATCAGACCATTTGAGGTCTGGTCGCTACAGAGATGGTATCAGAGCACACGCTGACTGTAGGACACGGCCACTAAGCTAAAAGACCTAGATCACTATTCACTCTCTTCTCTTCTGACCTCTCATATTTTCTACTCTTTAGGATGGCGGATGCAAGGAACAAGTTCACGCAACCGGATGAAGATACACCCTTTGGACGCCACTTGAAGGAAGTCACTAGATACCTGAAAATAGGAGTACCAGGCTTCGCCGGAACCTACAACGCCACTTTACCTGAAGAGGAGCGCTGGATGATTCAAGTTCAAGTTCCAGGAAGGATGTTCATGCCAGTCACTGAGCCCATAGAGTTTTCTTTTGATGCACCAACTTGGAGTCTAGGAAAGAGCATGGCAGCTCACATCGCCATGGGACGCATTGGAGAAGTCTACCGCAATGATCTCAAGGATACTATCTACCAGATTTGTGGGCGCCGAGATGAGCATTGGGAGATGATCAGCACCAGAAAGGATAGATCAATTGCAGCTTTTATCCAGGAATTAAACCAGCACATTCGACGACAGGAGAACCAGATGTGCGTCGACATGATAGACCTGAAGAAGGCTAAGACAAGAATCAAGGAACTGGAGGAAGAACTCAAGGCTACACGTGAAGATTATGAAGAAGAAATTGAAGTATTGGTGGAGAAGAATGACGATCTGATCAAGAAGATCGGAATATTTATGGGAGGCGCTACACCAGTAGATGAAGACGAAGAACCCAAGGAGATTCGCCTGGAAGACTACATCATCATCGACGACACCGACTCGGACCCAGATGATAGCGATGATGACTATGTTGATGAAGCCGGAGCAGATATCATGGAGTCTGCAACCGAAGAATATTTCTAGTAGACCACCTCATCAGTAGTAGTAGTCCACCATGTAAATACAGTAGTCCGAGCACTTTTGCGATAGTTAGATTGATTGTATGCCCTTGTTTGATTGAATGAAGTGAATTGTTTGCTTTTGCCTCATGTGCATATGGGTAGTGTTTTCTCTTTAGACCCCCTCTATTCTTAAATCTCATCTTTTCTATACCCTCAGATGCCTCCGAGACGTGACCCCGGATTTACCTTTCCACCGGAGCTCACCCAGTTGATCCAGCAGCAGAACACATTGATGCAGTTGCTAGTCAAGAATCAGAATTAGGGGAACAACAACAACAACCCACCACCACCACCACCACCTGTTGATCACTTAGCCCATTTTCTTAGGCTGAATCTGCCGGTGTTTTCCAGTAGCACCGAGCCGATAGTAGCAGATGATTGGCTCCGCAAGACAACTATAGAGTTGACCACAGCAGGATGCATAGATGCGGAGAAGGTGAAGTTTGCCGCACATCAGCTTGAAGGACCTGCAGCATCATGGTGGGAGAATCTCACAGCCACTTTCCCTGTCGACACTGTCACGTGGGACCAGTTTCAGCAGGCTTTTCGTACTGCCCATGTTTCAGCAGGAGCTATGGCCATGAAGAAGCGTGAGTTTCGCAACTTGCGCCAAGGAGGACGGACAGTTGGCCAGTCTATGGAGGACTTTAGTAAATTAGCACGTTATGCCCCAGATGACGTTGCTACAGATGTGGCTAAGCAGGAGAAGTTTCTGGAAGGACTGAATGATGAGTTGAGCATGCAGTTGATGATAGCAACCTTCAACAACTACCAGGAGTTGGTAGATCGTGCTCTTATGATTGAAGGCAAGCAGCAGCAAATTGAGAACCGCAAGAGGAAATATGGACAAGGGAAGTACAATTCTGGAGCTCAGCAGAAGCCACGTTTTACCCCTAGATTGGGAGGACATTTCCAGCATACCCATGGAGGAGGTAGCTCGCACAATCACAGCGGCACCAAGAATGGTAATGGTAATGGAGGAAGCAACGTCCAGAACCGTACCAACCCATCAACCCCAGCCAAGAAAGACCTGAGCCAAGTCACTTGCTTTAAGTGCCAGAAGACCAGACATTATGCCAATGAATGTCCTGAAGGCTAGAATGGCAATGGAAGCTCTGGGAAGAAGCCGAACCCTTTCAACAGGGGACAGGTGAACCACGTTAACGTGGAGGAGGTTGAAGAGCAGCCGGATGCAGTCATCGGTAAGTTTTTGGTTAAGTCATTTACTGCACTCATTCTTTTTGATACTGGTGCATCGCATTCATACATATCAAGGGGATTTGTGGATAAGTATAACCTGCCCACTAAGGTTCTTAGAACACCTATGCTAGTAAGCTCACCAGGAGCGGAGTATATGGCCAGTCAAGGATGTTTTCAAGTGCCATTGAGTATAGGTAGGCATGTGTTTCCCTCGGATTTAATCATTTTGGAATCACAAGGATTGGATGTAATTCTGGGTATGGATTGGCCGTCGATGTATGGAGGAAACATCGATTGCGCCAGTAAGTCGATCTTGCTTACCACCCCAGAAGGGAGAAGGATCAAGTATGTATCCCGACATGTGCCAAAAGGGACTCAAGTAAATTTTTTAACAGGAGTTGTGTAGGAGGAAGTACCAGTGGTAAGGGATTTCCCTGAAGTAGTTCCAGAAGAGTTGCCAGGCATGCCACCGGATAGAGATATTGAGTTTTTGATTGAGCTATTGCCAAGCACAGGGCCAATATCGAAGAGACCATACAGGATGCCTGCAAAGGATTTGGTGGAGATTAAGAAGCAGATTAAGGAGTTACTGGATAAAGGTTACATTCGCCCAAGTTCGTCGCCTTGGGGATCACCAGTACTTCTAGTGGACAAAAAGGATGGATCGTTAAGGATGGTTGTTGACTATCGTGGGTTGAATGAAGTAACGATCAAGAACAAGTACCCACTACCAATGATCAATGATCTGTTTGATCGATTGCAAGGAGCTAAGGTATTTTCCAAGATTGATCTGCGATCAAGATACCACCAGTTGAAGATTCGAGAACATGATATACCTAAGACAGCTTTTACCACCAGGTATGGGTTGTACGAGTATACTGTTATGTCATTTGGTCTGACTAACGCACCTGCCTATTTTATGAACATGATGAACAAAGTGTTTATGGAGTTCTTGGATAAGTTTGTCGTGGTGTTCATCGATGATATCCTGGTTTACTCGAAGAATGAAGAGGAGCATCAGGAACATTTGCGATTGGTTCTTGAGAAGCTCAGAGAACATCAGTTGTATGCCAAGTTCAGCAAATGTGAGTTTTGGTTGAAGGAAGTAGGATTCCTCGGACACGTTATATCCGGAGAAGGTATATCAGTAGATCCCAGTAAAGTTGATACCGTGACCAAGTGGGAAGCACCAACCACAGTTGGCGAGATCCGGAGTTTCCTTGGACTCGCAGGATACTACCGGAGATTTATTGAGAATTTCTCAAAGATTGCGAAGCCTATGGCTGAACTGTTAAAGAAGGATACCAAGTTCATATGGACTGAGGAGTGTGAGGCTAGTTTCCAGGAGTTGAAGAAACGTTTGGTTACTTCACCAGTGTTGATTTTGCCAGACCAGACCAAGGATTATGAGGTGTATTGCGACGCTTCACGTCGAGGACTTGGAGCAATGCTCATGCAGGAAGGGAGAGTTGTTTCATATGCCTCAAGACATCTTAAACCGCACGAATTGAATTATGCTACGCATGATTTGGAGTTAGCAGCTGTAGTGCATGCATTGAAAACATGGAGACATTTCCTCATTGGAAATCATTGTGAGGTGTACACGGATCACAAGAGTTGAAATACATTTTCACGCAGAAGGAGTTAAACCTCAGGCAAAGGAGATGGTTGGAGCTCATCAAGGATTATGATATGAGATTGCATTACCATCCCGGAAAGGCTAATGTAGTAGCTGACGCATTAAGCCTTAAGAGCCACGTCAACACACTAATGACGGGAGAAATACCAAAGAAGTTAGCCGAGGATCTTCGTGAGCTATGTTTGGAAATAGTTCTGAGAGGCTATGTAGCAGCATTGGAGATTCAGTCAACTTTGATGGATAGAATCAGAGAAGCCCAGAAGACTGACAAGGAGATTGCCTCTATAAAGGAGAAAATGAGCGAAGGGAAGGCTAAATGATTTCGTGAGGATGAGCACGACACCCTATGGTTTAAAGACCATGTTTATGTGCCCAATGACCCGGAGATCAGGAGGTTGATTCTGCAAGAGGCACACGATTCACCATATTCGATTCACCCAAGAAATACCAAGATGTATTTGGATTTGAAGGATATTTTCTGGTGGACCGGAATGAAGAAAGACATTGTTGAGTATGTAGCAGTTTGTGATGTATGTCAGAGAGTAAAGGCAAAGCATCAGAAGCCAGCGGGATTGCTACAACCATTGCCGATACCCGAATGGAAGTGGGATAAGTTAGGCATGGATTTTATCACGGGATTACCCAGACCTCGTTCAGGCTATGACTCGATTTGGGTTGTAGTCGATCGGTTGACAAAAGTAGCTCATTTCATCCCAGTAAAGACCACTTACACCAGTGCTAAGTTGGCAAACATATACATGACCAGGATTGTATGCTTACATGGAGTTCTGAGGAGTATAGTATCAGATAGAGGAACCCAGTTTACCTCAAAGTTCTGGAATCAGTTGCATGAAACTTTGGGTACCAGGCTAGAGTTCAGCACAGCTTTTCATCCACAGATAGATGGACAGACCGAGAGAGTCAATCAGATTTTGGAGGACATGCTGAGAGCTTGTGCGCTAGATTATGGATCTAGTTGGGACGAGAATTTGCCGTATGCCGAGTTCTCTTACAACAACAGCTATCAATGCAGTTTAAAGATGGCCCCTTTCGAAGCCTTGTACGGAAGAAGGTGCAGGACATCGTTGTCGTGGGATGAAGTTGGAGACCGCCAGTTGTTTGGACCTGATTTGATTAAGGAGTCTGAACAGAAGGTGAAATTAATTCGCGATAGGCTCAAGGTAGCTCAATCCAGGCAAAAGAGTTATGCAGATTCTAAACACAAGGAGACAGTTTACGAAGTCGGAGACAGAGTTTATCTTCGAGTATCCCCACTTCGGGGAACCAAGCGCTTTGGTGTTAAGGGAAAGTTAGCACCATGATTTGTAGGACCATACCGAGTATTGGAGCGTATGGGAGAAGTGGCCTACAAGTTGGAATTGCCCGAAGGATTGTCAGGAGTTCATGATGTGTTCCACGTTTCCCAGCTGAAGAAGTGCCACGCGGAGATGGCTGACACACCCTTGAGAGACACAGTGCCATTGGAAGCAATTCAGTTGGATAACAACTTGACCTATGAGGAGAAACCAGTTAAGATTCTAGAGTATGCCAGTCGAGTCACCCGCAGCAAGGTTATCAAGTTTTGCAAGGTTCAGTGGAGCCACCACACGGAGGATGAAGCCACCTGGGAGCGAGAGGAAGATTTGCTCAAGGACCACCCTCACGTATTTTCCAGCCAACCCGAATCTCGAGGGCAAGATTCATCTTAAGGGGGGTAGGTTTGTAACATCCAAAATTTTCAATTTGGAATGTTATACACTAGATCATCATTGCATATCATATTTTATTTGCTTTTGGTTTTGATCCTAGAAATTCTACGCAACTCAAGGACCCACGGAGAGAGTTGGGGATTTCGTTATTTTCATATTTGAGTTTTCTCAAATTTTGATTATTTTATCATCAATTATTTCTATTACAAAAATATGAGAGAGGGAATAAAATGACTTTCCCAGAATAAAGAAAAATTGAGGATTTAATAATAAAATCAAATAAGATTTATTTCGGAGTTTTTCGTTATTTTATTTGAATTTAGGAAAAATGTGCGTTTTTCAAAATTTCATTTAGGCCCCAAATAAATGTTCACCTGGTGCTGCTTGATTTTAGAAGCCCGGGAAAATTTATTTCGGGATTTTTGGAGTCCGTTTAGTATTTCTTTTATTTGTTTTTCTGTGCGGAATAATTAAAAAAAACGAACCGACCTACGGGCCGTGTTAGGCCCGGACTCCTCCGGGCCGGTCTTTAAAAGCCGGGGCACCCGACCCCGCAGCCCACCAAGCCGCCCCGCCGCCCGAACCCTAGCGCCGCCGCCGCCGCCGTTGTGTCGCCGTGCCGCCTCGCCGCCCCGCCGCCGACCGCCGCCGCCGTCGGAGTTCTCGCCGGAGTTGCCGGTAGATTTTTTTAGACACCGGTTTTTTTCCGAAAAACCCATTTGGTTTTTCCGACAGTTTTGTCTTTTTTTAGTTTCGGTTTTTTTAAATAGATCGGTTTTCCGATTTATTTAATTAGCGAGCGTTCGTCCGTTCGTTCGTTCTAGCGAACGTTCGTCGTTTTTCTTTTTCTCGGATTAAATCTGCGATTTTTCTGATCGCGATTCCTGATCCGATTTTCGTTTTAGTATAACTTTTCGCTTGTTTATCGAAATCAGGCGATTCAAGCGCCTGGAGTTTCGTCTCGAAACCCTCTATCCGTTTAACCAACTTAAACAAGTTTTTGCCACTGTAAAAATTTCCCTAGTTCCAGAATAGTAAATGAAGCCTGTTTCTTTTGCCGTTTAACTTTCGTTGCTTCGTTTGATTTGATTCTTTTTGCAAACCGGAGTTCTTAAGTTGAACCTTCTGGTTAGATCTCTTATTTGAGTTTTACCAGTGCATTAGATGAATGCTTATTGTATGCTTGTTTGTTTGTCTGCAATAGAATACCCGGAGTGGGCTGCCTGTTACTTCGAATCTCTAGGTTTCGTGGATCATCAGCAAGGCAAGTAACACTTTGATCATACCTCCTACTACCTAGTTTTATTGCATTAGATCAATCCTCAAACATTGCATGATTAGGATCTAATTAAATTGTGGGATGGGAAATAGTTGAGGTAGTACCTATTACCTATTTATTATCAAACCTTTGGGAGTTACTTCTACGTTTGCCTATTGTGCCATGCTATGCTAGTAGACGTGGATTGGGTGAGTGATATCCATGACAGATGTGAGTTTGTTAACTAATGGTTTATCTAAGGTGGCAACTTAAACACACATCTGGGTGGATTGAGGTACCTGGGTATTCCAGGATTGCCTGTTTTTTTTGTGGACCGCCACCCAGGCTCAAAGGGATCATGAGATTTTTCATACTAGAAACTTCCGTGTGCAGCCACAAGCTATTATGGGCTCTAGCATAGTTGATTAAGTCGTGTGAACTCTTACAGGGTAGACTAGCAGATGTAGGGGAAAGTAGGTGTAACGGTCTATCCATCGTAAGGTGCTAGCACTTCTGAAAGACTGTGTCTCGGTCATCCGTCTTCTCAAACACCATGTAGTGCAAGAAACCAAATGGAGGCGATCGAGTCTTGTGGGGAAAAGTGCGCAAACCTCTGCAGAGTGTATAAACTAATCATGATTAGCCGTGTCCCCGGTTATGGACATCTTGAGTATCTAGTACTTGGATTATCATGTGAATCTCAACATGTTACTCTAAAATTTAATTTTGTTGGGTTTTGTTTAATCATTATGCTTAATTGGGATTGAGGATGCTGTCAACCATTCTCAATGTTTAACAACTACCATGATAGTTAAATAAAATTTATTCCTTTGCAGTAGGGAAAAATTGGCTTTACGCAAAACTGTAACCATAGAGCTTTCCACCAGCCAAATATGCATATAGTATAGCTGTTTCATTCCATTACTCTCTATGTGTTACCTTGCCAGCATATTCCATGTGCTGACCCGTTTCGAGCTGCAATGTTAATGTTGCAGACTTTTCAGACGACGATTAAGGAGTTTTTTTTAGGTCGTGGTTCTATACTCAGTGATGCCGTTGGAGTTGATGGACTCACTTATCTTCCAAGCCTTCCGCTGTTATCGTTATTAGATGGCCTTAAGCCATATTTATTGTAATAAGTTCTCTATTGAGACACTCGATGTAATAAGTGTGTGATTGCTACTCTGTTATAAATCCTTCAAGTACTGTGTGGTGTCAGCATTACTGATCCAGGGATGACACCTAAGCACAGAGATCAGACCGTTTGAGGTCTGGTCGCTACAATACATCTCTTGAAAATATCGAACAAAGACCAAATTCACATGACTACTAATAGCAAGACTTCTCCCATGTCGCCAGGAACAAACGTAACTACTCACAAACCATATTCATGTTCATAATCAGAGGGGTATTAATATGCATATACACTACAGGAATCAGCTACTTTTCCGTCTGCCACGGCGGACGGCAAAGGCATGAACGGCGGACGACAAAGGTCTTTGCTGTCTGCCACGGACGGCAAAAGGCTCCGGCAAAGTAAGGTCCAGCAAAGAGCTACTTTGCCGTCTGCTTTACGCGGCTGACGGCCAAGGGGCCTTTGCCATGAGCAGCAGACGGCAAAGAAAGCAGATGGCAAAAATTGCGCTGTTAGTCCATTAGGTGGCTAACGGCAGGCCTTTGCCGTACGCCGCTGACGGCAAAAATTTTCCTGCCTTTGTTGTCCGCCGTATGATGTCAGCTAGACGTCACTACACGGCAGGCCTTTGCCGTCCGCCGCTGACGGCAAAATTGTTTACTCTTTGCCGTCTGCCACTGTAGGCAAACTGACCAAATGGGTCAGCTCCCAGGAAGCACAGTTGGCTTCCACGTGGCTTCTTTGCCGTCCGCAGCTGATGGCAAAGAGCCCGTTGTCGTCGGTGGCAGACGGCAAAGAGCCTTCATATTGGCTCTTTTTTCTGATTTTTTTAATCCAACAATTTTCACAGCAAATATATATGACATATATAGATATATTTCACAAGGCTATTTAACAGCAAACATATCACATATCCAGCACATAATTAAGTTTCATCCATTCATACATAAGCAAGTTCCATCAAGTTCCAACCATATACATATTACAATGCAAAGTTTCATCAAGAAAGCAAGTTCCATCATAGCAAGCTAGATACAATGCAAAGTTTCATCAAAGAAAAAACAAGCACTCCATCATAGCAAGCTAGCTTCCATGAAGTGAATGAAATCTGCAAAATGGCAAATAAGAAAGTTAGAAATATATAGGTGACTAGAAGAAGAAGACTAGAACAAGAAGTATATGTCATTTATGAGCTAACTTAGGTGAAATGGATCATATATGAGCTAACTAAGTTGAAATGGGTCGTTTATGAGCTAACTAAGGTGAAATGGATCATTTATGAGCTAACTTAGTTGAAATGGGTCGTTTATGAGCTAACTAACGTGAAATGGATCGTTTTTTAGCTAACTAAGTTGAAATGGATCATTTTTGAGCTAACTTAGGTGAAATGGATCATTTATGAGCTAACTTAGTTGAAATGGGTCGTTTATGAGCTAACTAAGTTGAAATGGATCGTTTTTGAGCTAACTAAGATGAAATGGATCGTTTTTAGCTAACTTAGGTGAAATGGATCATTTATGAGCTAACTTAGTTGAAATGGGTCGTTTATGA